>NW_012120710.1:3419615-3459745 GCF_000951035.1 Colobus angolensis palliatus | reverse complement strand
ACAATTATCTGGAAATAGTAACATTGATTTCTTCCTCAGAAATCACCGGTCTTCTGTGTCCTTCGCGCTGGGAGTTGGAGACTGCAGCTGTTCCTATTCGGCCATCTTGCTCCGCCCCCTTAATTCATTTATTAATTATAGGAATTAATCTGTAGATTGTTGTAGAATTTCTATCCTAACAATTATCTGGAAATAATAACATTGATTTCTTCCTTACAAATCAGAGTTCATATTTATTTTATTTTATTGCCTTGTTGAGTTTTGTTTTGTTTTTCCACTTTGTACGTGTCTATGGAAGACTGTGAAAGCACAATGAGTATTGATTTGGGGGTTACAAATCATTATAGCAATTAGGTGAACTCTCAAACACAGAATCCATACATAATGAAAAATTACTGTTGTTAATATTTATGTAAATGAGACAGAATATAATATCATGTAAGAGTGTGTGCCTCTGTGTATATTATGGTAAGGTATAGTTTATTCAGCTATACTCCTACTCTTAGATGTGTGAATTACCTCCAGTTTTTTTTTAATTATCACTTCCAATACTGTTAGAAACTTTAGCAACAGCTAGTTGTTTTCTTTTTTCATTCTTCCATGTTTTGCATATTGACACATTATGATCCATTTATACATTTATTTTCTCTAAACCTAAACCATTTACCTGCCGATTTGTTCACTCATTTATTTGTTTAACAGATATTTATTGATCGTTGCTGTGTTTCCAGTTCATTCAGCAACTTAACATGTTTTCCCTTTTTGTTTTAATGGACTCAATAGTTAATTACCAGAGTTTTTTAATCACAGAAGTATTTTGCAGTCAAAATCATTTATATATGTCCCTCTGTCTGCAGCATCGTGGAGTGTCCATGGTAGATAGGTTGAAGACATACTAATTTCCACAAATCATAAGCCTATTATGAGTATAGCTGTACTATAATGAATATCATGGAGAGCATACCTAGCTTTCAGCCTTGTTGTTTATCTTTAATCATTTGTGCTATTATAACAAAATAAGACGGATGGAGTAATTTATAAAGAAGAGAAATTTATTTCTCACAGTTCTGGTGGCTGGGAAAAGTATAAGACCAAGCAACCAACACTGCTGTCTGCTGAAGGCCACTTTCAACTTCCAAGATGGTGCCTTGTTGCTGCATCCTCACATGAGGGATGGATGAAGCCTAAGAGGGGATGAATACTGTGACATCACATGGCAGAGAGCAAACCAACTTCTACAAGTCGTTTCTGTAGGAACCCTAATCCATTAAGACTTAATCACCTCTTAATATCATCACAATGAGTATTAAGTTTCAATATGAGTTTTGGAGGGGACACCACTATTCAGACCATAGCATTGTGATAAGAAGTTACATGCTGTGGTGATTTATATTGCAACTTTTCTTTGCTCAATCAAGAATTTACCCTGATGTCCATTGAACAAGAGGAAAAATGTAGTACATGAATTTATTTTTGAGCACCCTCCACCTCCACATTTTTTTTTTTTTTGAGGTTTTGGCTTAACAGACTCATAGAAAGTACTTTGGAACTGCTGAATATATGAATTATATTTAGAGGAAGTGATGTAAGCTGGTCCCTTGGTGCAAGGAAGAATCTGAACAGTTCCTTAAAATATTTTTTTTTAGTTATTGTTCAGGTAAAAAACTTTCTAGACTGATGAAATAGGTAAAATTGCAAAAAAAAAAAAAATGAGTAGACTATAATGAAAAATAACTAGATTAAACTACTCTAGAGAAAAAAATGAAACTAGGATACAATAAGAGATATATAGCTTAGTTAGTTAAACATTTGACAAATGCCAAAAGGTTGAAATTTAATGTAAAAAGGAAGGAAATTTGCAAAACCAAAAGCTCTTGGAGTAAGATTTAAAGAAGATAATTTAAGTGGCAGAACATAAGATAGGTGTAGAAGACAGAATATGAGGAAGGAGAAGACACAGTCCAATGTCTGGAACCTGAAATATGAGACTGGATATAGAAATGCAGATAGCATGGCAAATATAAGATTGTTGTGTATGAAGAATTATCAGAAGTTGGCAATGACCTGATGAGACAAGCAAAGTAAAAACAACTTCAGAGTTTTGATTGCCTGGAAATGTTATACAAGAAGACTGTTGAAGGATATATTATGTTGCAATAAGCTAATGACTTGAGAATAACCATGAGAAGATACTGGAATATCAATGTTGAAATGTCCTGTAACTCAGGATATGTAATTTAGGATCAAAAATGCATTAAAACTCTGTTATTGAATGATTTGCCTAAGGGACTACTTGTAAAAAGCAAAGGGCCTTAAAATGATGCTCAGCCAGTGGTGAGAACAGGATCTTTCAAAGGACCACCTAAAGAGACATCTGGAAAACTCAGAGTGGAGTGGAATGAAAAGTAGGGTTAAAAACTGAATCAGTAAAGAGAATGTGTGATAATTCACTCTGTTGAAGAAAGGAAAAGGATTAAAAATGGAGAGAGTGGTCTAGAAAGAAGGGAAAATAATTCTTGATTTGACTCAAGTCAATATCTGTAAGGAGCAGCTATACTGACTGAAGCTTAGAATGGAGAGGGCTTGAGAGGGATATCAACAGGTTGGGGGGATGACACTTCTTATTAAACTGGAAACCAGATGAAAGTAAATGTGCTTCTATGAATATTTTATCTAAAGAAACACTTGGACTAAGGCAAATAGTTAATATGTTACTTGGAAGCACCTGATACATAGTAGGTGCTCAATAAATGTTTGTCCAGTGAATCAGTGAACTCTTATCCCTGTCTTGTCCACATCCTATGCCTTTGGTACACTTTCTGAATACTAAAAGTATATGAATAGGTGATTTTGTGAAACAGTTACGTGGAACAGTAAGCTAGAGGGCAGATTGGAAGCAGTTCCTGAGGGATACAGGAGAAAAAAATGAGGGGATTAGGCAAATTTTACAACAGTAAAGAATCACAACACGGAATTCTAGAGGTAGGAGAAATCCTGCAGGTCATTGGATAGCCCAACTTTCTTGTTACACGGATGTGAATTTGAGGCCCAGTTTTGTTAAATAACTTACCATATACATGTCAAGGTTCAGTTTTAGGAAATTGAAACCACACTAGCCATTTTAAGCATAAAAGAATTCAATAAAAAGAATTAAGTGTATATTAAATCTTTATAAGGATTGAAAACACAGCCTCTAGGCTTGGGGTTCAGGACTAGTTCCCAGAATGATACAGAA
Organism: Colobus angolensis palliatus; assembly: GCF_000951035.1. NCBI lineage: Eukaryota > Metazoa > Chordata > Mammalia > Primates > Cercopithecidae > Colobus > Colobus angolensis. Next base: position 3,456,510 of record NW_012120710.1, on the reverse strand, counting down.
GATGGCCCACCCTGGTGGTAGCTGCTATTTCTGCTAAAATCCAGAAATGGGAGGTTGAGATAGCTGCTGCTGGACCTACTGACTCCAACTTGCCACCGCTGATGTTATCCGAGGATAACAAACAGCTACGACTGCAACTGTACCTTCCTTTCAGCATCCACACAGCTAGCAACTAGATGTAGGACCCTGCTACAGAAAGCCACTGTTTTTACAGTGTCTCCGTAACCATATTTGCCATTCTGAGTTCCAGATCTCATATGAGTTCATCCAGTTGGTTTAACCAGAGTCTCATATGGACTTCTAACTACAAGTACATTGGGAACTATAGTTCCAGCTTCTTCAGGAGTGCACCCCGCAAGGAGGTTGGAGTGAATGATGACTCCCAAGTAACCATATTCACCATTTCAGCTTCTGAAACTAAGATCATCACTGTAACAAGGACATGGAAGCCCTATTGCTACAATTTATTTGTTATAATTGAATACAAGTACATAAAAAGAAATTATGTGGATTCAGCTCTGCCTTCTAGAAATCACATTTTGAGACTGAAAGTCCCATAAATAGAATGACCACTTAATTTATTGTTCAAACTAGGACACATGTGAGAATGAACGAAAACATTCCTAATATTGATGCCAGGATAATAAGCATGGTACAGAATCGCCCCAGGAAATCTGGCCTGAAACTTGATTATAAAATATTTAAGATTCTTCATGATCTTGCTTCAATGTCTTAGTAACCACGTTTCCCAACATAAATATTCACTTAGTTTTGCTCCATCCTCTTTGAAGTTCTTTTCCCCCAACATATCAGTACTTTTCAGTCTTTCTGCATGCATTATGCCCATTGTCTGGAAGGGCCCACCCTATTTCTCCATGTCTAATATCTGTGCATCTTTGAAAATCCAGTTCAGATGTCACTTCCTCTGTTGACACATTCTCAGGTTCTTCCAGGTAGAGTAAACCGATTCTTCCTCGGTTACACAAATATCTTGCATGAAAATATCTGGTTGCATATCCTTCTTTCTTATTAAGCTGTGACCTACTTGATGACCGGATTTCAGCTTATTCACATTGTTTGTAGAAGCCAGATTAAGTTCTGTGCTCAAAAGGTGTTCAAGAAATGTTTTGAAATAGATGGATGGAAGGAGAGAGGGAAGAAAGAAAGGTGAGGGGACTTCCTTCCAGGAAGGAGGTAATAAACCTTTTCTAGTAATTCTAACATCTTTATATGTGAAGATTTTCCTTGTATTACCAGTTTGTTAGATCTTTAAAACTACTGAATGAATTGAGATGTGGAATCACATTCTTTCTTAGAAATAAACTTGCTACCTGTAGACTGGATTTTCCCTTTTGGTATTTGAAGAAAATATCTGTATGCATTGATTTTGATGGTAGTCAGTGGTAAAGTGTTTTCACTACATCCAGGATAACCTTTCAAATATGTCATTCCTCAATTTGAATCGAATATATAAATGTTTAGGTTTCCTGGACTAAAAACACATAAAGAATCTTTAAAATCTAGGAAGATGAAATTAGATATAACAGAACTTACTATAGCAAGAATCACCATTGTGCCACTTTCCTTAACTTATCACAAGATAATTTTTTTTGGGCGGAGGTGAGCTGTTTCATATTGCTTGTTGTTACCCTTGCTGATTTTGAGAAATGGCCAACAACGAACCCTAATTTATAAAATTTATTTCTTGCCTTTACCTCTGTAACATGGCTTTCTGAAGTTCACCCCAATTTTCTGTCATCTAAACATGATTTTTAAAACCCTAGCTTGTAATTTTCTGAAAAACAGAGCAAAACATATTCAGTGAATATTTCAAACATTGTGTTCTTTGGACTGTAAGGTGATATCCATGTTTGCTAAGGTTTTAGTTTTTTGAACTCCCTCCATGTTTGTGCTTAGTTAGCAAGCACTTTTTTTTTCTTTGCTACTCTTGGAAGACGGTTTCTTCCCGTAAACACATTTACAGTACCTTTTGGCTCATATAGCTTTTAATGAACAAAGAAGTTCACATTCTTTTATGAGAAAGGTGATTTTTTTTTTTTTTTGAAATTTCCTAAATGCTACTCAACTTTAGTTGCACTTTCTTCCATATGATACTGTGTGTTGCAAGGACATACTAAAGGAGATTTAATGTGTCATAAAAGTACCTTTTTAATTAAAGTGACATTTTCAGGGTTCTCACTGTAGATTTCACTACTGCCTAACTTCAAGTCCAAGTAAATGTGCATAGAAAATCATTTAGGGAAAGCTAAATGGCTGTTGAAATTTTTCAGGGTAACATGCCTGTAAATCCAAGCTTCTAAGCTACCATATGTTCTCAGCAAAACCAAATTTAGTGAACTGCTGCTCCTGATCAAGATAGAATAACAGAGACTGCATTTCCTCTCTTGCTTTAAACAACTGGAAATGGACAAAGTGTCTGAAACAACAGTCTGCAAGACATTGGCTATCAGGCAGTGAATGACAGTGATCCTGAGAGATGAGAAACATATGAGGTGAGCCTCAGGATTGCCGCAGCGTATTGTCTTGAGGGTTTCCAGATGAATCCCAGGGAAGGGGAACCCGAGCCTGACAAATTCCCAGAGTTGACAAGCCAGAGCTGAGAGCCTGTAGAGATGAAGGTGGCCAGAGTTCACAGGACTGAGAATGGGAGAAGAGCCATACAGAGACAACTCTAAAGATCTGTAGAGGTCCCCCTCTGGTATTCGGCTGAGTTCAGATCATCACATATATTTGTGAGGAAACTACATGAAGCTTGAAAAAGAGCCACCTAAAAGAAATCAGAGGTAACAGTGCCTGGTGCTTATATGGGGCTGGGAATAGTGCGTTTCCACAAACCAGACTGCAATATCTCATGATTCACTTCACAGTGGAGAGTAGACAGAGGGGTCTGGCCTCAGTGGTGGTCAGTCATTAGCTGTAGATGGGCACTGCTCTGACCCCACCTAATAAATCTTACAGGCAAGACCTGAAAGGAACAAACTTGTCAAGTAACTTAACTGCATCCAAGAACAAAGCTCAAGAATATTTATAGGAATACAACTATATCCAGCAGCCAAAAGGGTAAAATTCACAATGTCAAACCTCCCATCTAAACTCACTGACTATGCAGAGAAACAAGAAAATGCAACCAATAGTAATAAGAAAAATAAATCTGTCTAAACCAACACAGAACTGACAAAAAATGTTAGAATTAGCAAACACAAATATTAAAGCAATCATCAAACCTATAGTTTATACATCTTAGAAAACATGGAAGATATAAAAATACCCATTATTTTCCATCCATATGGTCGATATGATTTCAGAGAATACATTATAGGTACACATTTATGTAGTAAAATGTGGTAACAATGTTTCTCTCTTCTGGCATATTTTATTCCTTAGACTAAGAATAATTTTGTATTGGCAAATAAGTGTCTTTAGCGGAAATCACTTTAGGAATGGCTCAACAATTTTATTTGAATGCAAAAAAGGTTTGTTATTAAATTTAACTTGAATAATATTATTTGTGGACTAGCAATTATAGTATTCCATTAATAATATTAGATAGCAAATGTATACGTTAACTGTGTATGATATAAAAACTGACCAATCCAAATGTGAGTTAAAACTGATCAGTATTATTCAAATAAGCAAAAACCCTTTAGATTTTTTAAAATGTAGAATAACTACTTCTTCAATAATTTGATGTGATAATAACATACATTTTAATTCCATATGTTTGGAACTCTGCTTTAGTAAAATTTTATTGCAAGTAGCATATATATGTTAATAAAATTGTATTGCATCATAACAAAGAGATATGAAGCAAATTTTTAATCAGGATAAAATTCTGATCTGTACTGTGGTTATGTAATGCTTAAAAATGTCTAAGTGTTACCTTTTAGACAAGGGAGGTTGTTTATAAAATCTGAAAAAGAAATAGGTAACATTTCATTTTTTTAGAGAAGAGATTTAAGGTGTTCTTGGAAAATTGTATATAATTGCCAATGTCTCCAGACTTTATGGACACTGTGGTCTTTAAATGGGAGAATGGGAAGATTATCTCTTATTGTGATAAGTTACTAGACTTTTATATTCTTATGAAGTATTTTATATCATAATATAGATTCTTTTAGTGTAGCACTTTTTTTCATGTAAAAATGTTTTAATGATGGTTGTATCCTTGATGAAGGATTTAGCATCAAATAAATTATAAGTATGATCAATCATGTATGATCAAAACAGCCAGAGCAGTAATAACCGTCTTTAATAATTTAGTGAAATTATGGCCTAATTATTAATTATGGAAATTTAGCCAGAAAGAACATGTTAGTGATCAGCTAGCACAGCTTATTTATTTCAGGAAATTGAAGTTCAGATAAGTTTAGCATCTTTCTCAAAATCATAGAGCTGCATCATAGTAGAGCTGGAACTAGAACTCAGTTCGCCTTTTATCATTTTGTTCCCTTACTGTGCAATAAATCACCCTTAATTTAGTAGCTTAAAACAATGCCTATTTATTAGCTCACAGTTCTATAGGTCAGAAGTCTAAGGTGGCTGGACTGGTTCTATGTTTAATTTATCACAAGGCCAAAATCAAGGTGTGGGCCACATTGAAGTCCTGTCTGAAGGATCTGGGAAATAGTCCATCCAGGCTCATTCAGGTTGTTGGCAGAATTCAAGTCCTTGTTTTTACAAGCTGAGATCCTCATTTCCTTGCTGGCCATTGGTTGTGGTTCACTGTCAGCAACTAGATACCTCTCTTGTCCAGAAACAGAATCCCTCCATCTCCAGAGCCAGCAACGGTACATCAAATCTTCCTCCTGCTTCATTATTTCTGACTTTCCCTTCTGCCACCAGCCAGGGAAATATCTCTGCTTTTAATGTCTCATGAGGTTAGATCAGGCCCACTTAGATAATGTTTCTATTTTATGGTCAATTGTACCATATAACATAACATAATCGTAGAAATGATACCTCATCAAAGGCACAGGTTCTCGGGACTAGGGCAGAGCATCTTAGTGGGGCCATTTTAGAAAGTCAGCTTGCTGCATTCCTGAGCCTATTCTGATTTTCTTTGTATTATATCATACAATCTCTTTATTAAAAATCTGTAACATCAATATGAATATGCTCATAAAACATTTACATATATCTCAGTCAATTATAACTTTGATATTTGTGTGGCTTACTCCATCATTTTGCAAGATCTGCGCCTATTTGCTGCCTTCTTTTGAGAACCTTATCTAAAATTTTGCCTCCCTCACCTTGTCCCTCTTGCTCCTTTACTCCTGTTTTAGTCTTCTTGCCCTGTTTGATAGTTCTTCTCACTGGGATATAAGTTCTGTGAGGATAATCTACATGTTTATCTCGTCCACTGCTGGATTCGCAGTGCTTAGAGCAGTGCAACATAAAGTGGCATCCAGGGCCTTTAAATATTTATCTGACAGAATAAATGGCAAGTATTAATATTAATAGTTTGGCTATAATGACTTGTTTACATTTTTATTAATCATTCCATATTGGAGTGATTTAGAATGCGAATATCGAGTTTCTGGAGAAATTTGAGGTGAAGAGGTTTTCCATCCTTAATAAAGTTGCATTTAGGTGGCAAGTGATGGAAGTAACACGAACTTTGAAATTAGCAGCTGCGAAAAGGAATCTCACCTCTCTTCTACACAGTTGAGCTTATTTAGAAAACCTTAATTTCTAGCAGTCTAAGATTACTAGAATGTAATCTGGTAATTGGGTGTGGTGACCTCTTCCCCTCTACTCTTCTATTACCTCCTTGATTTAGTAGAGCTGAACTACAAAAGCCATAAATAAGAAAGTATATAATTTAGTCAAGGGGAAGAGAAATGTTAATAAAAATGTTATTAGATGTTTAGAGCAGTAAAATGTGAAAATTAAAAACTGTGCTGACTCCCAAAATTAGTTATGATTTAGCTGAATAAGAATAAAAGAAATAAACTAAGAAATCACTAGTAACATTATTCATTTAAAATAGAACCAAGAGAATAAAATAAACAAATTGAGAAATAAAACAGAATATGTAGTCTTTTTCAGAACACTGTGGAACCTAAGAATAGTTGACTACTGAAGAAGAATGAGAAGGAAAATGAGGACTATCAAAGACTGTAGCAGAGAAAGGGTATAAATGGGCTTGTTTATCAGGCTGCTCTTAGTTTCACCTGTCAGAAACTTACATCAAACTGTCTTAAGCAAAAGGAAAAAAAAAAAAAAGCAGTAAAATAAGAAAATGAAGTGGTGGTAGTTTATTGGTTTGTGAAACTGAAAAGACCAAGTTTTCAAAAATTAATGGGTGCATTCCCAGGCTCATACTCATCATTGGAATACAGTCTATTCGCTATTAGTAATCTCCACTTTTCTCTTCTAGCATTAAACTTAGACCAACAACTATTCTCATGCTAGCCGTAAACACCTATGTTGTTATATTCCGCCAGTTTTCAACTTAGTGATGAGAACTTTTCTTTCCTAGTAGCTCCAAATTAAAAAGTCCTAGTTCACAATAGCATAATTTAGGCCATTTGAACATCTTTTAACCAAGTACTGGAGTCACGGAAATGGCATATGCTACTTGCCCATGCCGGGTGAATGTCCACTGCTAGAGCTGAAGACAGAAGTGTAGAGGAGAAAAGTGAGATGAAGAGGGTGTAAGTTCGTGTAACTGCATGTACTGCCTGGAGAAAGATAGTTTCCCCACACGTAGAGTCACTGGATTTAGCAAATAAAACTATAGCATTCTCATTTGAATTTGCATCTCAGATATAACAATGAGTAGGTTTTTAGTATTAAGTATGTCTTATGCAATATCTGTGAGATATCTATAGTAAAAATACTGTTGTTTATCTTAGATTTTAATTTAACAAAGAATACTGTATTTTATCTGACAACCTTGCCCATACCCAAATGTTTCAGCAATAAACCACTGAAATCAAATTAAATGGTTGCAATGGGACTGAATGAGCGACAATTATGAGAATCCACTACTATGGAAATGAAGGACTGTATCTTTCAAAACATATTGAGGCCAAGAGAATGCAGAAGTTATCTCTAGATAAATAAATTATAATAGAAGAAAATAAACATGAAATGCATTAATGAAAACTAAGTGTAACAGATACCAGTGGAAGACTGTTACTAAGGGATAAGGGAAAAGGAAGACCTGAAAAAGATTTCAGCAAGGTGGGTAACCTGTACAATATTCGTTTCCTTCTCTTTTATTTCAAACCCCTGTGATTCAATTCTGGTCACTGAAACATGGAGTTAAATGTTACCAGAGGGTTTCCAGGAAAGGTTTTTACCTGTTCCTAAGAAAGTAATATAGGAAGACGCAATCTGTTGGACATGACTTTGATGCTAGAATTCGTGTAGCCATTTTTAGGAGCTAATTTGAAGACCAAGTTTGTACACCAAGAATGGCAGGATGTGGAAAGATGAAAAGAACTGAATCCTTGATGACCTATTGATGGATTAACCAGGAATCACCGTACCTCAAACTCTTGTTACATGAACTAGTATGTTTACTTATTGCTGAAGACACTTTAAGTTTTCTTGATTTGCAGTTAGAAACATTCTAGCTGACATATAAAAGATATTTATTGCAAATCAGAGTTCATATTTTGGATATTAAAGTGACTTTTAAAATTTCATTTGCTAATAATCACAAACCCAAAGCATTAAAACATTTTTTCCTTAAAAGGTAAGAAGTTTCCCATCTAAAAATTGTCATTTTATTCCATAAAGTAGTCAGTAAAAACAAAAGCAAACACGTGTGTTTTAGAATTAGAACTTTTGGGGAAAAGAAATAATGGAAACTAACATTCACTCAATGGTTATGTCTTTAAAAAATAAAAGCAACAGTTACTTAATGAAACTTTTGAATTGACATCATAAATTGGCCTGAATATAGTTGTTTGAACTGTCATTATGGAATTTCTCAGTTTGTGAAGGATAGAGCTCCGTTTCACTGAAACATGTTATATCTTGGTAGAACAGTGCCTCCACATATGTAGAGATGCTGTTCCTGTATCCTTTTAGGAAGTGATAACTTTAATTTAAATTTTTTAAAAAAGATGTCAATTAAAAATCACTATTAGATGATACAAACAGGTTAACACAATTATTTAAGTTAACTGCTCGCTGCTTCTGATGTTGACAGATGACATTTGTTGGAATTTACACTTATTTTTAGCTCTGATTATAGGATCTCCACCTACTCTTGGAAAATCCAGAATCCAGCCTGTAGTATTCCAGTTACTTCATTTCATAACAGTATTCTGTTCACGAAGAAGGCAAGATTTTTACATAGAGCCTCATTCTGTATTAATTGTTACTGTAGAACAATATGATGCTTTCTCATTTTCTGAAATGATGCACTACGAAGAATGCTACTATGGTACATTTTGGTAACATGAATCTTATTTTATTCTTCACTTATTCATATGAAAATTGGCTTGCATTCTCATAGGGAGTAAGAGTACTGGGAGAACCTAGTCAACAACATTAAAATTTGTTAGTGTCATGTATGTTAGGACTAGATTCAGTGGCATACAAGAGAAAACTCATTAGAAGGGTAACCTAAACATGATGGAAGTGTTACCTCTAATATGTAATGAAGTTTGTTTTTAGGTAATCCGGGGCTGATATGGTGAGTCTACAGTCACTGAGGAGTCACACTCCTTTAAAGTGTCAGACCCTCCTCTATTCAGCATGTCCCTTGATCCTAAGATCACCCCATAGAGCTGCAGACATCATGTCCACATTCTAGGAAGCAGAAGGGAATATTGAGTGATTGAATGGAGGGCCAAAGGAGTGTGCACCTACTGGAATGAATTGTCTTCGTTTGAGGAGCCATAAGCATCAAGATACAAGCAATACTTCTGCTTAGATCTCATTGGCTTATACTTAGTCACATGTAACCCTTGGTCACAGGGAGATTGGAGTGACTTTTTGCTGGGTTTATTATTATTTCAAATAACATTAACATTCTGCTCCTTAGGGAAGAAAGAATGAATATTGGGTAGATGGTTTTATCACAGTATGCTTATAATTGTGTTCCAACCCTGAATGTATTTGTGTTAGATTCAGAACTTGTACCTTTCTAATTTTACCTTCATCTCCTGTCCTTTTTCAGACCATAGGAATTTTTTTTTTCTGGGGTGGGGAGCAATTTCACTAATCCTATACTTTGATTTCCTATAAATATGATTAAGCATATGAACATGTCATTCTCCTAAAAATGTTTCAAGCCTTAGTGTCCATAATCAGCAAAGAAAGTTATATTCTACTTTTTCTGTCTAGTAAGTTCCAAATTCTGATTTAACACTGATAATCCTATACTTAACACTAAAAATGACAATCTTTATTGTTACTTGATGAACATCTATATTCCCCTCAAAAATTCATTCTGATAAAATAGGCCTTATAGTAAAATGATCACTTCTGCAAATTCATATACAGCAATAGGGAAATGAGGGAGTGCACAAAAGGATACAATTAAAATGTTTCCAAAATAGTAATTAATGTACATCAGTAATTTCTAAGGTAAACTTCAGAAACATACTTTTTCCCAAAAAGTTTTAAAAAAGAAAACTCACTCTAAGAACTAAGAGAGGATTGCCTTTGATATTTCTGAGAAGCTTAAAAAGCACTGTGAGCATCATCCTTTTGGAATGAAGCATGAGATTAATAACACTGCTCTGCCTCTTGCAGGGCTTTTTTTTCCTTTTTGAATGCTCAATTGAGAACACACCTGTTAGAAAGTTCTCTGTAACCTGGATTTTCCTTTTTTCTGCTAATTCTGTTGTCACATAAGTCACTGTCTGCTGCCCAACTCAGCTAGCACCATTTAAGCCACATGACAAGTGGAGTTATTACTCAAATCCGTCTCCCTAAAGGCTCAGCGGTTAGGGTTTTTCAAAGATATTTTGGTAGGCAGGGGACTAAGGAATGGGTGCTGCTGATTGTTTGGAGACACGATCATAGTGATATAGGAGTAAAGAAGAAATTATTTAGGTGGATAGTGAGGGTAGGGAAGTTCTTGATAACATTTTTCTTTTAATGAAAAGTAGCCCCAAATCATTTTTTTTTTCTAACAAAGAGCAGCCTGTAAAATCGAGCTGCAGGCATAGAAAGGCAAGCTAGAAACTTGCTAGGTGAATGCTGGCAGTTGTGCCAATAGAAAAAGGGGGTACCTGGGGGCTAGGCATGTCCAACATGGCAGCTCCATCTTCCCTTCTCTTTGCCAGCCACATGTACAGTAAGGAGGAGAGAACATGGCATTGGCCAAGTGGAAAGCCCATTTGAATAATAAGATTAGGGTGGGACGGCCAGCTTCCCTGCATGCTGTGTAACTGTCACACATGGTCCACCTAATCTGTGGGCCCTATGTAAATCAGACATTTCTACCTCCAGCCTGTCTATAAAATCCAGTGTACTCTGCTGGGGGCTGGAAACCCCATTTGGGTGATCTCTCTCACAGGAGAGAGAGCTGTTCTCCTTTTTCTTTCTTTTGCCTATTAAACGTTTGTTCCTAAACCCACTTCTTGTGTGTGTCCACATACTGAATTTCGTTGGTGCAAGATGGCAAACCTCGGGTCTTTACCCCAGACAACAATGCCACTTCAATAGGTGTTGGAAAATGGTCATCATATGCTGAGTCCCCACAGTACCAGCTGAGTCATGAGTCATGCATTTGGGTGGGGTCAGTAGGTTGCCAGAATGCACAGGCTGAAAAATATCTCAAAAGATCAGTCTTAGGTTCCACAATAGTGGTGCTATCTACAGAAGTAATTGGGGCCAGGTGTGGTGGCTCACACCTGTAATCCCAGCAGTTTGGGAGGCTGAGGCAGGCAGATCGCTGAGGTCAGTAGTTTGAGACCAGCCTGACCAATGCGTGAAACCCTGTCTCTACTAAAAATAAAAAAAAAAAAAAAAAATTAGTTGGGCATGGTGGTGTGTGCCTGTAATTCCAGCTACTTGGGAGGTTGAGGCACAAGAATCACTTAAACCAGGGAGGCAGAGGTTGCAGTGAGCCGATATCACACCACTGCACTCCAGCCTGGGTGACAGAACGAGACTCTGTCTAAAACAAAACAGAACAAAACAAAGAAGTAATTGGGGAAGTTTCCCATCTTGTGACCTCTGGAACAATAGCAGTTTATCATTTTGTTATGCCTGTATCTTAAAAGAATTCATACCTCATTCATAATCCTAACCTAGTGGCCTTTCATTAGTTTTACAAAGGCAGTTTAGTTGTGGGAAGGGCTATGGTCGTCCTTGCTTTAAAGTTAAACTACAAACTAAATTCCTCTCAGTTAGTTTGACCTATGCCCAGAAATAACCAAGAACAGCTTGGAGGTTAGAAGCAAGATGAAGTCAACTATGTCAATTTCTATTATTGTCATAGCTTTGCCATAATTTTGCAGTTTTACTAAGACAAATTCATTATGAATGAAGATATTTCACAGCCTCAGAGCTGTCTGTAATTATAATGATGAGTATAAGTAAAAAGTGCCAGAAGCTATCCTACTGTCTTTCTTTGAAATATTTGATATTGTGCATTTTAGGAAACATGGAAAGAACACTGCCCAGCATGGAGGAAAGTAGGGACAAATTATTCTTGATTTTCAAAGGTTTCCTTCTTCTTTCCCAGGTTTCTTATGCAATAAAAAGAGAGATTCTGTTTCCTTACCAGAAAACTACCTATTTAAAGAGACTTGCAAAGGCCAAACCAAAGGTGTGTTAAAGCAGAATGAACTGCCTTTCTGAAATAAGTATTCAGCCTACTTCATTCACACATCAGGCTTCATGATATAATAACATTGCTGTTATATTTCCATTGGACGTTTTCTCTGAGCGTGCTGCCAAAAAGGGCCATTTTTAGAATTGAGAGCTCATGTCTGAATTCCCTATATTTGTACACTAGCTATCACAACCTTTCACATTCTCAAGTGTGTGAAAAAGACTTGAGGTTGAATAGTAAAGCTATTTGCAGGTGTAGTCGTCTCTCGACCTCAGTGATGGTTTGCAGCTCTTGAAAACTTTTGAGGAAAGCTTTCTGTTTGATGTGGATGAGGGTGAGAGTTATTTATGTATTGTGGAACCAATGTAATTCCTTGCTGAGGAGAATTTTCCCAGCTAATGAGCTAGCAGTTGGGCTTAGGTCAAAGTGAATTAAAGTAGAGCTTTTAAACCTGAGTAGTCATATTCAGAGCGTGTCCCCCTACTTGTAAGGGAGGATGTTGGTGTTTCTGTATACTTTTTAAAGGTAGAAAGAGTGTGAGTAGGATCTGTACTTTCACTACTTCTAATCCTTTGTGGCTAGGGCTTGGTCATCAATCTTCCTGGCCAAGAGACACCTATTTTTCCCCTGTCTTAATTTTATTAAAGCCACAAAGGCGGAGAGGAGAATACCTATTTATTAATGTTAGATGCTGACTCAAATGACTAACAAGCCCCAGTGCCGCAAGAAATAAACCATCACATAAAGCATGAGTCAGAGCTGGTTCTGTCAAACTTGTTTTTAGATATGTGGTTGTTTTAGACATCAAGGCAGTTTGTAAAATAAAATCCTTTCTGAGTTTTATATACTTGAAATGGAGATGAATGTATTTTTTGTTTTTATGTACCAGCAGTTTTGAATAATCTCTAATTTTAATCCAAATGATAGATTTTATTTTTTAATTCACTAAAACTTTTCTCTCAAAAAATACAGTCATCTGAAAACAGATAACTGAGGTCATCAAAACCTGATGATGTCTCTCTCGCTTTTTCTTTCCATGTATATAGGCATGTCTGTATGTATATGTGTGTGTATATGTGTGCGAAATGTTCATTTGGAAAGTAAAAAAAAAATGTAAGTTTCTTGAACTGCATTAAATAAGAAATTATTTTTACTTTTAATTTTCTTTGAATATAAGTTATTTTCTGACTGACTTCTTACTTTGATATCTCAAATTTAGATAAATAGCAGCTGAAATGACTTGCCATCCAAATGATGGCCAGTGCAAATGTGGAGCACTAAAGTTTTCCTGTGTATCCCTGCATACACACATATATGTATATTTTATTGGCATATGTATATAATATGTACCCTGTATATTATATACTATCTTATCTACACACACATACACACACACACACACATATGTTTATAGTATATACCCTGTATATCCACTTCTTCACTAGCAGCATTCGCTAGAAAACCATACTCAGAAGAAATAAAGCAATACATAGTGACTGATAATCATATTACTAGATGCCGTTGTGTTGCCGTGCTATAATTTGATTTTTAAATTAAGGTTACTGAAAGAGGAGCAATTTAAATTTATGTGACACAAATTCTATACTCCATGGTTATAGTAACTTAATCATTGTAAACATACTGGAGTTATTTTTATTTGTAATGTCAATTTATTTAATAACTACATAGCCAGCCTGTATTCTACACCCCCACTGCCCTGGCTCTTTGCTGGGAGAAAAACTGAGCCACTTCTATCCTTACAGAATAGTCAGTCTGCCATGATGGCACCGCTCCCTGTATAATAATATGATTTTACCTTCAGTGTTGTTTTTCTATGTTGAATTTGTAGCAGGTCTGTCTGGTCATATGCATATGCATATTATTTAAGGAATAAACTGAAAAGTAGCATCTCAGTCATTATGAATGATGCTGATAGGCCCCTGAGAAGATTCTTTTTTTCTAAGAAGTTATTGGAAGGCCCGTTGGGGAAACTGAAATTCCTGGTTCCTTTTGTTTCTTAATAGAGTCGGACCTGGAAGGCCTTGATGATCTAGGTACTCTTTATGGCAACATCCACCAGCAACTGAATGAAACAATGAGACGCCGCAGACACGCGGGAGAAAACGATTACAACATCGAGGTACTGCTGGGAGTGGATGACTCTGTGGTCCGTTTCCATGGCAAAGAGCATGTCCAAAACTACCTCCTGACCCTGATGAACATTGTGAGTAGTGATTCCTTTTTAAAGCTTTTTGATCTTTTAATTCACTTCTCTTATTTGTTGGTACCCTTTGGCAATCTGTGTGAGAACTTCCATGACTGTGCCCTGCATCCAAAATATGTACAGATGGCATTAAATTTAAATTATTGATCTACATATTTAAAATACAAGAATGCTAAAATAAAGGAAGCATGAAGCAAAAGTTTCTTTTGGTTGATCAAGTAGTTTTCCATTGTTATCAAGGGGGAATCATAAATTTAAAAAGCCATAATGAGATGGAATTAAACCATGAATTGTAATTTTTATTTTGTTCTGGGGATAATCAAAACTCACAGGACTTTGTCCATCTGCTTTGATGTGGCCCATAAAGGATGAAATAGTTCTTTCTAGAATCACTCTGCTTCACAAGATGATGTAGAATGATTTATGCCTGGTAACTCTGTGGATTCTTGTTGTTACAGCTTTTGAACAAATGTGATTTTTTTCAACATGATGAGACCGAAGGTAATGTATTTATTAATACAAAGCCTACAACTATTGGCACAGTGCTGCATAGCAACCACTAATGGTCTCTTTAAATTTATCTTTATTTCTCCTTTATGAACCTTAATCAGATTCAGAAGAAATTTTGTCAATATCCTGAAACTTGTGTTCTTTCTTTTTAAATTGGCAGAGAACAAATGAGGAGAAATAATAACATGTAAACTACCTACTTGTAAAAGATAATTGAGATGTTGATGTACTCTATGTATTTTACCTCATGCCAATATAAAATACATATTATATCGATCTTGCAAATTTATTACCTAAGCCTATGCTCTGTTTTCTTTCCCTATCTCTCAATCCACCCTCCCCCTTGCACAACTTTTGATATTTAATATAATTTCTTGGGTATCTATAGTTTACCTCTTTCCCCCATGCTTAAGATTAGATTTCAAACAACTGTAGTGAAGGAGAAAAATTATTAATTTCATGAAACATGATTTTGTTTATGCTAATATCTGTTAATAATATTTTGGTCTATTGAGATAGCAATTTATAAAATTACACTTATACCATATCTCTGTGAAAAGGAAAATGAGTACAGAAATTCAAGCACATGTTTATTTGTTCTTGGCACTAATTTCTGTTATGAAGACCAAACAACACACAGAAAACAAATTACTAGCCTTGGCAATAGATGTGTATAGACGATCATCATTTGTGAATCACATGAATGTTTTCAACTCTTGACAATGAACTTTTCATATTAACCTTTTGACTATTAACTTTTTGCTAGTTGTGTAACTTTGGCATGCTTCTTGGACTCTCTGTCCTGCTTCTGTCCCTTTATCAGCATATTGAGAAAAGTAATAGGGATGTTGAGAGGATGAAGTGAGTAAATACAAGTCATCCATTATTTACAGTGCATATACAGATGCACAAATAGAAAATCATATTTTAGTTCTCTATACCAAATTTTACTTTGTAAGTGATCTAAAATTTCAAAATTCCTATGGAGATGTTATTCTTATGTCATTCATTATGTCCCTGGGCTACTTTTTTCTAGTATGTGGAAGACAATCAGTACAGACTTATTTGGCCCACAAATGTGCCTAATAAGAAGGCTTTTGGAGTAATGCAACAGAGATTTTGATATGTTTCTTGTCCTCATAAAACTTATAACTATTAGAGGAGAAAAAATAAATACATGGGAAAATTAGAAGGAAAAAGAACCTAAACAATAAAAGTCATGCTATTATTAAGTCATATTATAGGCAGTGTATCATAAATGCTATAATACTTTAGAAAATGGAGATGTGACCATAGTTATCCAATCATTAAATGATAAAATTATTAAATTGGAATTTAGGAGGGTGAGGCTTTAGTTTTAGTCATACTACTAGTTGGCTTTGTGACCTTAGACAAATCATCTCTTTCTAGGACTTAGTTTTCATCATTATATAAACTTGAAAGATTCAACAAGTTTATTAGTTATGTAATTCATCAAAAAGTTAGGAGTTAAACTGGTTTTAGAGATTTCTTTTCCTGTTTTTGTTGTTTTTTGTTGGCCTTGTTTGTGTTTTTTGAAGGACATGTGAAAATGTGAAGGGTTTCTATGTAGAAATGGCTACAGTATATTCACCAGACAGTAAGTAGTAAGTATGATTTTGAGAGTGTCAAAGGAATAACAAAGTGATGCATTTTATGTTTTAAAAACAGTCAAGAAGACTTTTGTTCTTAAATCTATTAAAAAAATGGATAATAGGCTAAGATTCTGTCTCAAATACAAATTATTCTAAAATAAATAGAGTATCAGAGAATGGAGCTATGAGAGAGAAAATGATTTTTTTAAACTTAATATATTAGTTGCATTTTAAGTAATTAATATTGGTAAGAGATTTGGAGAGGTAAGAATAACACTTGTCCCCTTCCCTCTCCAACTTCATGACCAACTGAAAGATAGACATGGAAATCACACAGATGAAGAATGAAATAGTTTTATTATTGATTAGAACTGAATTGCACATACAATTGCATATACTTAAGTGTATAGTCACAAGGTTTTCATTATTCTAAAT
This sequence comes from Colobus angolensis palliatus, assembly GCF_000951035.1. Taxonomy (NCBI): domain Eukaryota; kingdom Metazoa; phylum Chordata; class Mammalia; order Primates; family Cercopithecidae; genus Colobus; species Colobus angolensis. The sequence goes on along the minus strand of NW_012120710.1, from coordinate 3,439,958 downwards.
CAGGTTCTCAACTGAAGATACATTTGTGTCCATGTCAGTTCCCAGGGAAATTTGGCCATGTCTGTAGACTTTTTTTTTATTGTTACCACTGGTGGTTGGGGCAGGGGTGGAGGGGAATGCTACTGATAATAGTGAGAGAGGCCTCGGATGCTGCTCAGCATCCTACAGCGCAACTGACAGCCCGACACAGCATAGAATTTTTAATTATCTGGCCCAAAATGTCAACAGTGCTGAGATTTAGAAACCTTGTTCTAAATTAGTCTTATTCCCAACTCTCATCACTCTCCAACTGGATAATTTCAGGTTTTCCCCCTGGTGTCAGGTATACAACTTTAGGCAAGACAGACAGAAGACTGAAGTGTTCCCTCTCCTCCGTACCCACTGCCCTGTTGTAGCCTGTGAGACCCAAAATACTGACCTGAGCAGGCTCTTTCCTTTTCCTGTAATTCATCATCAAATGAGAATGAGAAACAGAAAGAAAAACTGACAATGATACCCTAATGAAGCTAACTCATGGAAATTCAAGGCCAGGAACATTCAGTTTTTTTCTAACAATGTTCAAATAACTATCTCCTGTGCTGGCCATGCTTTATGATTTCTCATGGTCATCTAAAATTATGACTTACCAGGCTTGAGGCCTACACAGACATAGAGACTTAGATGAAATGTCAGATAAGATCCTGGAGAGAAACTGTAGAAGAAAGCTAACAGCAAAAAAAGTTCTATCTTTTTGCATTGATTAGGATGAAGGGTATCCCTATGGTAGAGAAAAGATCTTGCTCTCCTTTAAAATTGTTTGTCAACTTTGCCTTGGTTGACTACTCAGCAGATGTGCTCTTCCCTTTACCTGGTTATCAATTTCATTTCCATATCAGAACCTAGATGGTAGTTCCTGAATTAAGGGAATACTTTTAGGTCCAAGTAATTTGCTTCAGAGTATCACCTTAATTTAAACGGGGCTCCCTTTTAAAGAGAAGCTTATATTTGTTGTGTCATGCTTTTATTGAAAAGAGCTTGTGTATTAAGTGTTAAATGTATATTTAATGAAAGAAGAACAAATGAATATAAATAATGTAGAGGTAGATCACGAACAATCTTGGGAGGGAGTCAGAAATTTTGGACTCAAAACGAGGAAATAGATGGCAAATGCAATGATATAATGGGAGCAGTGTTTAAGAAATAAATTATCAGTTATTGTGTATCATATATTCTTTCCAACTATATTGCAAGATGGAAATTATTACAATTTTTCCAGCGGAAACAGAGACTTTTAGAATGTTAATAAAATTTAGCTAAATTTAAAAAAATTATTTACAGTTCATAAAACAGTCTCAAGTAATGCTAAGGTTGTAAAGCTAATCATTAAAAAAAGATAGTGTTACTGAGAAGAGAAACTGGCTTAGAATGTTTAAGTTATTTTTAATTTTAACTCAATCATAATTTAAGCATAATGAGAACACTTAAAACACAGTATTTACTATTATATGTCAGCAGTAATGTTAAATCTCTTTGGTTTATCTGCTATTTTAAATTAGCCATGCAAGTTGTCCACCTTTTGGATACAAATATATTTAATCTATTTCAGGACCGTATTTCCTAATGACAGTGATGACTGCGTGTGAATGAGGTAAAATTCTGTAGGTGTTGCCATGCAAATGTTTGGATACAAGAAAGGTAGCTCACTATGTTAACACTTTTCTCTGGAGGCTTGAGGGTCAAGTGAACAAGTTTGAGCAGGCCCTAGATGATTTCGATATAACTTCCCAAGAAAGGAAGGAGACCCTCTAACTCATCCCCACACCTTTGTGAAGCAGTGGAGAGAATAATCAGATGTCTTCCATCTGCTTTTGTTTAACCTCTTTCTATTTTGTAGATCTTGACATTTCGCCAAGCTTCCTATATGAAGAAGAAACACATAGATATGAACATATCCAATGTTTTAGTGTTTCAAATAAGAGATTTGTCATATATGTTAAGCCTTTCTTAGGATTCCATATCATATCTTGTTATATTAAGAAATGTTTATAGTTTTACTATCTTGTAACATGGTTGATTTGCTGGGAAAGTGGTTCTCAGCTGTGGGGCATGTCTCATGCTATAAATATTGACACATCGTCTGCCTTGTACAAGGCCTATTTTAGGTATTGGGAATATTCCAATAAGCATGATAAAAAATCGTTGACCCTCTTGGAGCTTGCCTGAATCCTCCACCAAGCTTCAAGAGAGTAGAGTTTGTAAAGTTTTGATTTCCTGACATGGTCCATAATTATCACCCCAAACCTCAACAGGAGCAGTTCTCTAATAGGTTGATTGTTCCTTGAGTACAGTTACTGTATATTATTAAGCCTCATAATTATATCAAAAAGCGTCTGCCGTGTGATAGACATGCAATAAAATTTTGATTGATTCAGCCTTTTAATAAATATTTTAATGCTATATACCAGGTATATGGTGGTTAACACAAAATAAACTTATTTCCTGACCTCGGCAAGATTATAGACTGGTGGAGAAACCAAATAATTACATCATAGGTTACATAAGAACTATGCAAGGAACTGACAGTTTGCCGGGAAAGAGAATAACAGAGCAAATGGGTGATAGAGGTGATACATAGACATTTTGATTAAGAAAACCTTCTTTCAGGAATTGATTATTAAATTGAGACTTAATGTAAAAGATCCAGCCATTTAATAAGGGCATGTGTTTTAGTAACTAAAAGAAGGTCATCGTGGCTCAAGTTTAGTGTGTAGGAGTTAGGCAGAGCTAGGAGAAGAAGGCAAGCATCTTTCAGGTCATGGGAGGAGCTTGAATGCAGTATTAAGTAAAAAATAAAAGCCTTTGAGGGTCGGTTCCTGCTTCTCTCGGTCTTGTAAAGAAAAACTGGAGAGGCCTATGGACAATGAAGACAGACCCAACTGGAAAGTGAATATAAATGTCTAGGCAAGAGAGGATGGTTTATTAGACAATGAGGATTGCAGTAATAATAGGTGGTTTATGGTAGAATCAGTAGGATTTGCTATTGAATCCATGGGCTGAGGGAAAGAGATGAATCTACCATAATTTATACTTTTTTTTGACTTGATCATTCTGTTTGTTAATGGTTCCATTTATGTGGATGAGTTGGTCAGTGAAGAAAATAGATTATGGAGAATTAAGGTTAGTGATGAAATCTTTGAAGGTACTTGAAATCATCTAGTTTTGCATCTAGATTCAAAATAAAGATTTAATGTTAACAGTGAAGGATAATACTACTAACATTTTAGTTCTTTGTGCCTGAAACTCTGATGAATACTTTACATAAATTATTTAATACTTTCCAACGCTAAGATGCGTTCAACCTTAATCCCAGTTTACAAATAAAGAGATTGAAGCTGAAAGAAGTTAAGTGATGTTCCCAGGGTCAGACAGCTAATATGGCAGAGTCAGGACCTGAGCCCAGATCTATATCTGCCTTCTGAGCCTGAAGCTCTTCCTCCCCAAACTTCACTGCCTCTCATTACAAAGTTGAGTCATTTTATAAATCTCTTACTAGTTAAAACTCTGATTCCTTTATCTGTTTCTGTGTCTTGTTTATACAACTCAAGTCTTTGAAATGAGAATTCAGTTAGTTACCTGATTGAATCAAACCAGCTAGCAATCTTGTTTAAGATTCTAACAGGATGATGAGGCAGATTTTTATGGTTAAGAGGGTAGGTTGTTTTCTTTCAATGTGCCAGATATTTTCCATCAGCAACACTGTGCTGTCTGTGACAGGTCAAAGGTATCTTTTTTTATTTGCTAAGATCTTATTTGCTAAGGTCTTCTGGGTCTAATGTGCCTATTAACATTTTTAGAGTCCTGTAAATAATAGAATTTATGCCTTAATCTCAGGATTTATTAAATGATAAGAAAGCAGTTCATTTAAAAGAGTGCCTCCCAGTACAAAGAAACAGTCTTGGACTTCTAAGAAATTATAAATTATTGAGTGAATTCATCAATTTCTTTGTATATTGAAATTAGCTACTTATGATGGACAGTGAACCAGCATAAATGTGTTATCTGAACAGGGCAAGCTTCCCTAACCAATATTTGTAAAGAAAATATAAACTCCACAGAAGTACCCTGGTCCTTAAAAAGTATTAATGGACTTATTCAAGAGTTAGCAGCAAATATATGTGGTTACTGGTTACTTAACGATGGTTATATAAATATACTACTTTTGATTTTTTAACTTTTTCTGAAAACATTGAATGTGAGTTCAATGCAGATTTACCTGGAAAGTATACATATTCATGCAACCTTAGCATATCATGTAGCAGTTTTATGTTCTGAGTCATTATCAATAATCCATTTCTTACATTGGAATTCAAATCAATCCTCTAGGCATTTATTCACCTAGCATATATAACCTACCATAGGCAAGGTCCTATTAAATTATTGGGAGACAAAAATTAATAAAACATAGCTCCTTTCTACAAGGAGCTAATTGTAGCAGGTAAAATTAACCAATCAACAAATGATAATACAATGTGATAGAGATCTATAAAATATATTAATCTTCAAGAGATTCAGTTGCAAAGTACTATGTAAACATGAATTGAAAAAGAGAGGATATGATTTGGCAAATAATGCCAGTGGTCATTGAAATCTTCATAAGAGGACATGTCATTTGAGTTGGACTTTTCCAACTCGACTGGCATTTTCCTGCTAGAAAAAGGGGAGAGAGGTTCTTGGAAGATGGGGAACAGCTTGTAACAAGATACTAAAAGTATTAGTTCATGGAGTCTTCGGAGCCACTCTAGATTGGCTGCGTGGTAAAATTAAAACGTATTTAGGGGAGATGGCAGATGAGGAGACTGGAAAGAGAAGCTGGGGCTAACTTTAGAAAATAATAAGTGCCATACTGAGTAGTTTGAATTTCATCTTGTCAAAGAAGAGTCATAAAGGGTTTTTAAGAAGATTAGTGACTTGATCAGTCCATGTTTTAGAAAGAGATGATTAGAATTATTTGGAGGAAAGAGACTCTGTTAGACACTATGCTATGAACACAGACACATAGTTTCTAAGTTCATAGTGTCTATCTAGGTCCATACTCCTTGTTATGTACAGTATACTTCCCTCCCTCAACAAACTGCCTTAATTTCCCCGATGTGGATCGAACATACCAGATCACAGAGACAGATTGCAGCAAGCACAAGTCGATTCCGCCACCTTTTATAAAATCATACTCACCTTCCCAGGAATATCCTGAATCTATCACTCTAGAAGTAAGTCCCCACATCACATGCTACCTTAACATAACACAACATCCGCACAGTCTTGCTGATTTAAGAGGTCCCTTAGATTTTTACTGAAACATCTCAGTTTCCTCTTCCTTTCCCCCATTTGCTTTTGCAGCCTCAAATTCCCTTCCTGAAATTCACACATCCTTGTTTCTTAGGTTACAGATATCAGACTGACCTTATCCTTCCTTACTTTGTTCCAGCCTTTATATTTTCCCGGGTTGTAAAACACAGAAAAAGTTTATAGTGTCCTGTGCTAACCCATCTTTCTCAATCTTGAGGAAAGGTAAACAATTCTACCTGGGTTTTTGGTATGTGTCCATTGTTACAAAGGACCCAAGAGTCTGTAGGGCCTCACAGCTGACTGCCTATTCTTGGGCTTTCCAAAGCTCCTTTGATACTTAAATGAAGTAAAACATAATTCACATAAAGGGAAAGACTCATGTTTATTGAAAACAACCATCAACCCTTACAATCTTCCTTTCTGGAGAGCTACTAAAATGTGCCCAAATCACCTACATACAAAATATTTACAAAAGTTTTAACCAGTTATTGCAACAGTCTGCATGAGCTGGATGGTTACTAAGCTGCTGGGTGTGGAGGTGGACAGGTTCAAGAGATGTCTGCAGTACTTGGTAGTAGAATGACTCTAATACTTGAAGAAGAAGAAGAAGGAACCAAGGATGATTTAGTCTGTAATTGGGATAAAATATTTAGAAGAGAAGAACAGGTTTTAGAGACAAGATGGGTGTGCTATGAGGTATCCAGGTATACTTCTAAATAGATAGTCCTATTACTAGAGTTGAACAGATGGCCATCACGCAAGAGAGAGATGAATCATTGTTAGATATATAAAAGTTTGGGGCCAGGCATGGTGGCTCATGCCTGCAATCCCAGCACTTTGGGAGGCCAAGGTGGGCGGATTACCTGAGGTCAGGAGTTCAAGACCAACCTGGCCAACATGTTGAAACCCCATCGCTACCAAAAATACAAAAATTAGCCAGGTGTGGTGGCGTGCACCTGTAATCCCAGCTACTTGGGAGGCTGGGGCAGGAGAATTGCTTGAATCCAGGAGGCAGAAGTTGCAGTGAGCCGAGATGACGCCATTGTATTCCAACCTGGGCAACAAGAGTGAAATTCCATCTCAAAAGAAACAAACAAACAAACAAAGCAAAACAAAACAAAAAAACAAAGTTTGGAATTTATCAGCCTATAGGTATTGGTTGAAGAAACAGCAGTGAAGAGAATATTGCAGGGGAAACAGGTATCAAGAGAACAGTCAAAAAACAAACAAACCTTGAGCAACACTGACATGGAAAGGTTAGGCAAAGAAAGTAGAGCTAATCATGCTAAAGAAACAGAATAGTGTCATTGAAAAATATCATGGTAAACAGTACCACATCCCACAGAACATTGTAGATAGGTTTTTTTTTCTTTCTTTCTTTCTTTTTTTTTTCATGAAAGAAAGTTGAGAATGTTACTATCCCTAGGAAGGAAGCCATTAAACAAGGGGCATGGAGGGGATTTTTGGAGTGAGTGTCTAGAGACTCAGTGCTTCCACCATGACAAAACAGCAACAACAACAACAAAACACAACATAGAGCAAGGTATTTGCGAAAAGAGAACAGGCACTGATATCACATAGACTTGAGAGCTTTGCTAATCATTTGAGGAAAACACTGTGTGTCCTCTCTGGGTGTGTCTCTTTATAAAGTAGCAATGAGAATGTCTGTCCTCTATAGGATTCTGAGCTCTCTAATACATGTTGAGCTTTTGCACTTGCTTTTCCCTTTGCCTAGATTGTTTTTTCCCTAAACAGTCACACAATTATTCCTTCCTGTCCATGGTTCTCCCTTTCCTGACTACCCAATCCCAAATAGTACCCAATCTTCACCTCCTCTTGTCCTCCTCTATCTTGTCACTCATATATTTGTTTTCTTCATTACGCCTATTCCCACTTCAAATGACATTGCCTGCATGTCTTTTTGCATTCATTTTTTTCATGCCTATAGGCTGTTTTACCCAATAGAATATATGCTTCATAAGAACAGAGAGTCAAAGGTATTGACTATTCCATTCCCCACCCCTAGAACATTTGGGCACATAGCAACTGTTCAATAAATATTTGATAAGAGAATCAATAAACAGTAGTTATTATTCATATGAGATTGGAGATAAGGGAAGAGTTGGCAGATTGGAAGACACCCCTGTATTCTGAGGAAAAGGAATATTGAGTATGGGGCTAAGAATCCAAGCAGGTATGAATTTGGAACTTTTACCTATGTAAGAGATAGTTGTGGACAGAGTAATATTTTTCTCAGTCCATTTCAGAATTCTTTTATATCTAGCCAGAATCACTTAGGCTATCTCATCAGTACTTGTTTACTTTCAGTTAACCAAAAGTCTCTTTTAAAAAAAATTTTGTATATATGTGGTGTTTATTTGCTTCTATATGAATAATAGCAATAATTACAGCTATTTTTTTTTGGTACTTGCAAGGGCCAAGCATCAAGTACTGTACCTATATGAATTCATTCATTACTTTCAACAGTCCTATGAGGATAATACTGTAATTATCCCAGTTTACAGGTGAGGAAACTGAGGCACAGAGACAAATAACATGCCCAGCATCACACAACTAAGATCGAATCCAGGCAGTCTAACGCAGAGCTCATGCTCTCCACTGCTAAGCTATCAAACCTCTCAAGACCTAATCCACCCATCTGAACAAAAAATGAGTATTGCTTTGTTGAAGCCAGACAAAGCTGTTCATCAGCTAGTCAGACAAAGCAGGTCAGATTGTCCTGCCAGCGAAATGTCCTGGGAGAATTTGTCCTGTCCGGGAACAAACCTGGAAGGAATTTTCATTTCAAGGAAAGAAATACTTGATTTGATTTTACCTTTTCCTCCCTCACATCATTGACAAACTCTTCCAACATCAGGTCATCTGAAAATTGAATTAATGTTCTGTTCACCCCTTCTTTCAGGTAATTTAATAAAGACTCTAGGCTCAACCCTGAACACCTCACAGAAAATCTACCCATGGTCCAATAGGTTGGCTCACATGGTGAAAAGATACTCAGGTTTTTTTGTAGATGTACTTTGGTTTGCATTATGCAGTGTCAAATACATCATTTAGAATGTTTATGCTTACTGCTTTTCTTGCAATCCAAAACACTGGTTGTACATTTCACCCTTGATTTCTTTTCTTGTTTAATTTTTCTTCTCTAGCTCCTCTTTATTTCTTCTCAATATTTTGTGGAATACCCTCATACTGGTCATCAATAAATCCTATTGATATTAAATTTAAACTCTGACTCCTCATTTGCTTAAAATTTACATAAGGAAGATTATGAAAAGAAGCTACAAATTTTACATTCTCTTTCTCAATATGTTTCCACAGTATATTCTTAAAGGTTGAGAATCACTACTGATGATTTTAAAACCACATCCTATGCATAATGACAGTGTTGTGGCTTGCAGGTCTGTGGAAGTACAGCAAAATGGGTATAGCTATGACTTTGAAGTCAGACTGCTCATTTTTATCCCTTGCTTGTGTACTAATTGTGTGATCTCAGGCAAGTTACTTAACTTCTCTGGGCAATGAGAACATCTGTCCGCTATAGGATTCTGAGCTCCCTAATATATGTTGAGCTTTTGCACTTGTAAAATGGAGTTAATATCTCTAAAGTTATTTCAAGGATTACTTGAATTAGTATAGGTAAAGTGTTTAATGCAGTGTCTGGAAGCTGATAAGCTCTCTGTATTATTAGCTGTTCTTTTTGTTGATTTTGCTTTTACTTCAGAAAAGTTACTTTCCTTTTCACTAAAAGTTGTAAAATTACTTTCTTAATAAATAAGAAATTATTTAGAATTATTAAGAATTTCCTAATAAGAATTTAGCCCATCTTGACAGATTCAAATTGCTAATTTAGTATATCCTTTTAGTTATTTCTCTATATTATTTGAGTGTTAAAAACAGCTAAATCATGAGAATTTCCTTATGCCTCTTATGTAATTTTGTAATCAGATGACATTGAAAAAAGTCTAAATAATGATTTTTTTCAATATTTTTCTTTGCTCTTAAGAGTCAAATGAGTAAGCATTTAAAACGTAGCATTTGTCTCAGGTTATAATGTTTTACCATTCTTATTTAATTTCAAGGAGATTGTTTCATTTATGTGTAAATATAGGAAAACACTGGCATACTGACTGGTATGTAAGCACATTCAGGTGAATGAAGCAGCTTGTCCTTTGCCCCTCTGAAGCATGCATACTGCCATCTGCTGGAAATAGCTTTTACATGATTTTTCCCAATAATTTTCTTGATAATTTAAACTAGATATTTCAATGAGATTGAGATTTAACAAATTTCAAATAGAAGAATCTTGAGGTCCCTTTCAGTAAAAACTATGATTAGGGCAATTGTTTTTCTTGAACTATTCAGGTAGATTATGAAAATACACTTGCAATTTTTTTTTAAACTTTGTGCATGGATGGGGGATAGGTGCTCAAGTACTTTGTATTTTGCTGAGTATAGTTATATGGCATCTTGCTTGTTTTGAGCAACAACACTGCGAAACAGTAGTTTGCTGAGTATAGTTATATGGCATCTTGCTTGTTTTGAGCAACAACACTGTGAAACAGACAAAGGAAGTAAAATTAGAGTTTGTCAACAAGAAAAGCAAGAATCAGGTTAAATGACCAACCAAAGATCACTCAGTTTATCCATGTCCAAGCTGGGAACAGAACCCAGGGTTTTGAATATCTAATAATATGGTGCTATATTATTTTTCCAACTCTTATCATACTCCATGTGTTTCCGAATATGAAAACAGTACATCTCAGGAATTGATAGGGCCTGGCAAGATGAAAAGCAGTCAAATTATTAAGTGTATTTTAGAAGTGAATAATATGGAGGAACTTTTTCAATCCTTGAAAATCAAAATAGTAAGATACAGTGCTTTGTACAGTATAGACAGCTGGTTAATTGCCACATTGAAAGAATACTTTGTGCTGTGTAAAAATATTATTCCCTTGTATTTGATTATTTCTACCTGTAATAATTTATGCATATATTGTGAATCTCAAAATGCATGCTGACTCAGAACATTATTAGACTGATTTTTGTTTCTACTGGGTCACCCTGTTTTCTAATTAGCCTGGCATAATAGTGACGTTTATTAAGTAATACTTTTATTTTGATGAATGGTAAATCTGAATTTTAAAAATTCCCTTTTATTCATTTTGTAATATCATATTTGCTATTGAGATTAATAATTTTATCCATTGTACTTTCTTGACACTATGTTAATTTATAATTCACTAAGTACAAATGAATTTACTAATTTAGGATGACTATATGTACATTTTATACTAACTCAAATATCACAAGCTATTTGTCATCATTCCCATCTTTCCTTCATTTTATTATTCTAAGACTTTCTGATGTAGGAGCTTCCTATAGCATTGATGTATTACATATGTTACAGCGTAGCTGTCACTGTTATGTGCATTGGCTTAAGTGCCTCCTACATTTTCTTACTTCTCCTTCTCCAGAAATTAATTCACTCTTTCTGTCTCCTTTTCTTTAGTTGTGTTTTCTTGTTATCTAGTTTTGTTTATTTACTAACATTGTTCAACCTTATTTTAACATCAAGTGCATTTTACATTTCAACTTCATTAAACTAAGCACATGTTATAAGGTGGTGTGCAAAGCCATGTTTCTAATTTGAAACAGCTGCCTTACAAGAAGCCTCCTGGGATAGACATGAGTCTCTGAATGAATGTGTTGGTGACAGGCCTGGCTGTTGACTTTTAACTTTTATTGCAACTATAAAGTTAGGAATATGTTATCAGATAATGAATCCAGAAGAGGAGGGTTGGAAGAGTTGATTCACTTTTCAATTAGGCAGCATGAAGTGTGGCATAAGATAAGAGAATCAGCCCATGACTAAAAAGCCCATGAGAAACAACAGCTTTTTGTCTAACTTTCACTTTTTCTTTATATTGAGCTGAAATTTACCCCTTTAATAACGTGAATGGTTTTAAGTTTTATTTTCTATAGATATACAGAATGAATCAAACCCCTTTTCCATATGAAGGCTATTAATTCTTATATGTTTTTCTTTTCTACTTCTCGTACTCTAATATCCTTAAAAACCCCTTCCTCCTTCTCACTCATAAAATTTTTGAGCAATTCGTTTGCATGAGTTAACTGTCTTAATTCTCACCCTAACCCTGTGAGATATTATTTTTATTATGTCCATTTTATTGACACTCAGAATGATAAAGGTCTCACAAGCAGTGAGGGGTTGAACCAGGATTTATCTGAGACTATTAATGTGGGGCATTCAGGCTTTTAACCATTATGTCTCCCCAACTCTTCTTTATAAGACACATTTTCTGGCCTCCTTGCTGTTAGCTCTTCTCATGATATATTCATGTTTTGTCAAGCACCTCTGTCATAAGACAGCCCAGAAAAATGCACTCAATACTTCAGGTTTTCTGTAGCCTAGAGTGGGACAACTTGGGCATGAGCTATCTGCCTGCACACTTACACAATCCAAGTGTGTATTGCAGATTTTTTTCCACAGCTTGCCTTATCTTGTGGAAGTATTAAATTGAGTCTTACCATTCTATGTATGTGAGTATGTGTGTGTGTGCATGTGCATGTATATATATGTATAAATGTATGTGTGTATATATTCGTGCATTTTTCCACTTAAAAGGACTTTACATCTTTTCTTTTTAAGTTATACTTTGTTATCTCTAGCATATTCTAGCTTAGCCAGATTTTTTACTTCCACCTTTGCTGTTCTTTTCTTGTTTGTGACTTCTACAAATTCAATAAGTATGCTTTCAGTCTACATTCAAGACCCTGATTTTTTTAAGGTTTTCTGTGCAGTCACATTGGATTCTTGAAACAATTCAGTTGAATCTTCTTGGTCTGTGTGGCAAATCGAAATATTATGATTTGTGAGTTTCTTGTTTTAGAGCATTCTTGAGTCATTCTTGAGTTATATTTACTTTTAAAGCCACTCTCTATGAGATTATGCCTATCTTTTCTGTGCAGGTTTCAGATTGCTATGCCTACTGTTCAAATCTCCAGGATCTGAAGCTGAGTTGCAGTTAGTTTTTCATCCCTCTTTTAGTCTTTTTAACAAGCGTCGAGTCGTTGTTTTTGGGAACAGCCAAGAACTTTGCATTCTAGTCTGATAACTCCACCTTTCTCCTTCCTGCTAACATTTGCCATGTTGCTAAGTATTTTTTATTTGCACTAATTTTGCACTAGCTTAATGAGAGGATACTGTTACAGTTCACTTCAGATTCATATCTGCCAATAGCTCACTGTGTGTTTTGCATGTCAGTTAATTTCTACAGGCTTTATTTTCCTCATCTATATAAAACAGAGTTGGAGTACGACCTCTGAGGTTGCACTTATTCCAACATCTATGATTTTAAAGTATACCGAGTCACTTTTAGAAATTTCAGTGAGCCAAGATCGCACCACGGCACTCCAGCCTGGGCAACAGAGCAAGACTCCATCTCAGAAAAAAAAAAAGAAAAGAAAAGAAATTTCAGCCTAATTTTTTGAAATTAAACAAAAAGCAGTGACTCAGAGTTGCATCCAGGGCTGACATTCATCTGATAGGTACTCGTACAGTCTCCTTAGTAACTTAAATATTGGAGGATTTCTATCTTGTAGCACTTTCAAGCAATCGCCTCAGCTGCCCCACCTGCTAGCTGGCTCTCAGATACACTACCACAGCTCCTGCACACAGACCCCATAGCCATTGGATCTCTCAACCAGACGTAGCACCCCTAATTGTCACAGAGACACCCCAGTAGGCAAATGCTTGCTGTTTTCCTTTACTGTGGTTGCGGGCAACTCACAAGCTAGCAAATGATTTGCCAAAGTCACCTTCCTGTGGTTGCTTTTGGCTAATGTTATATTTGGATTACATCACACGTAGACTCCTTCTAACACCGCACTAGTATAACAAGACCCTTTTGAGCATATCCTGTACGTTCATATTACTGTGGAGTTTACAGAATTAGCAATTTATATATCCAAAGATTGTTCCAAAGCTAAAAGTAAATGACTACATTTCAGAGTGCAGCTATTAAACTCAATTTAAAAATAGCAATTTACTTACCTATTTGTGGTGATTACACAGCTTATATGTACATCTCATGAAATCTTCAGTGTTTCATTTCTTTTAGCAATTATCTTTTTTTGTTTCTAGGTGAATGAAATTTACCATGATGAGTCCCTCGGAGTGCATATAAATGTGGTCCTGGTGCGCATGATAATGCTGGGATATGCAAAGGTAAAATGTCTTAAAAAATGAATTGTAAACATTAGGGACTAGGTTAGCAAATAGAAGACTAAATTGTTCAAGCTACATCTAACTTATGGTGTAGACATATTCCACATTAACTCCTAGTTGCTTGAAATTGAGGAGAAGAAACTGCCACGTGAGTGGAGACTTCCAAATTTGAGCAGATGATGAATGATTTTTATGCGGCTGCCATTTGCTTATTTATTTCTGTCTAAAGATGTAGATAATTACCCTGACTTTAGGTGTGACTTATGAATGGAAAGAATGGATACTGTTATGAGGAGAGAGAATTTCCTTAGCCTAATGTTATCATCGAGTGTGTGTTTCATTTATTCATTAGAAGCAATTATATTGAATGCCTACTAAGTGGCAGATATTTTCTAGGTGCTTGGAATGTACAATGAAGAAAAAAGACAAAGATCTTTGTCTTCTCTTGATTCACTAAAAACAATGTTGTATATACATATATCTTTCCCCTTAAGAAGAGTGAGGTGCACAGTGAATGCTTTTCATTTAAAAGAGCTTTACTTTTTTCAAAAGCGAAAGTTGGATAAAAACGCATATAGTAGGCATTTCATGTAGTATAATTGATTTTAGCTCCTTTAAGGAGGAAACATACAGGAAACAACTAGCTTGACAACCTTCTTGATTTTTAAAATTATACATCTCTCTCTCATAATTAATCCTCCTGATTATGAAATACTAATGAAGTTGTACATTTAGGAAATAGGAAAAATCCATGTGTTTGCATTTCATTAAATAGTTATCATCCACGTGTCATTTTATAATGATTGAGTGTCATCGACCTTTATCACATAAGTCTGACCTACTTTATATTGCCAACAAGGAATATGAGTTAACTCCAGCTGGAAATAACAGCCTCCAATTGGTTGTTAAAGCATTTGTTTGGAAAAGTATGTGATCAGTATATAAAAAAAGGAAGCTGATTTTATTAAGAATGTAAACACTGGTAATAACATTTGCTGAACTGTAACAAAATTCAGCCTGTCAGTTAAATGGGGATTAATTTTTGGTTCCAAGTTCAAATTTCATTTCATCAGAACTACTCTGAGAAGTGTGGCTAGTGGTTTCCTGAAGGTTGTACCCTTTTCCCCCTGAACTTTTAACTCCTGACCCTAATGTGATGGTAGCAACATTCAGGGCCGGGCGCGGTGGCTCAAGCCTGTAATCCCAGCACTTTGGGAGGCCGAGACGGGCGGATCACGAGGTCAGGAGATCGAGACCATCCTGGCTAACACGGTGAAACCCCGTCTCTACTAAAAATACAAAAAAAAACTAGCCGGGCGAGGTGGCGGGTGCCTGTAGTCCCAGCTACTCCGGAGGCTGAGGCAGGAGAATGGCGTAAACCCGGGAGGCGGAGCTTGCAGTGAGCTGAGATCCGGCCACTGCACTCCAGCCTGGGCGACAGAGCGAGACTCCGCCTCAAAAAAAAAAAAACATTCAACGAACTTATTTTCTTATATCAGAACTGGAAGAGTCCACCCCTCTTCAGTAGCGTAAAGTTTTAAAAAATGGGAGTTTTTCTTTTTTTTAGTGTAAAGTTAATGTAATTTGATGGTTCTGCATAGACTAAGATTTCACCAGCCTTGCCAACTCATGGAAGAATTCATATTCTCCCCAAATGTTGATTAATTCTGGATCATAAAAAATAAACAAAAATCTTAATTAATATTTTATACATTCACATCTCTGGAAAAACATGTCAGAATCTTTCTCAATATTTTTGTTCTTCTATGAAATTCAAATCTAAGCTGAACCAGGAATTATTTAGACTACTAAAATTATTACCTAAATGGTTAATATTAAGTTGCCTCACAATAGCAAATCTCACATCAAACATTCCCGTACTTTGGGAGGCCAAGGCAGGCAGATCATTTGAGGTTAGGAGTTTCAGACCAGCCTGACCAGCATGGTGAAACCCCGTCTCTACTAAAAATACACACACACACACACAAAAAAAAGAATAGCAGGGATGGTGGTGGATGCCTGTAATCCCAGCAACTTAGGAGGCTGAGGCACGAGAATTGCTTAAACCCGAGAGGCAGAGGTTGCAGTGAGTCCAGATCATGCCACTGCACGTCATCCTGGGTGAGAGAGTGAGATTCTGTCTCAAACAAAACAAAATCATTCTCATAAATGGTATCACTTGACTTTCCCACAGGTAAAATTGTGAGATTCTCTCTCAAACATAATAAAACCATTCTCAAAAATGGCATTATTTGACTTTCACACAGGTAAAATCTATTATTATTAAAATACCCTTCATGGGCATTTAGAATTCATAAATCACAGTGAATATCAAAATAACCCCTAAATATTATTGAATCATCGTTTAAATACTTTAATCCCAAATTCAATTCAGAGAAAATTATCAAACGAAGCCTTTGGGAAATTGTCATGTGTGTCTTTAACATATTGTTTTCTCTTAGTCCATCAGCCTCATAGAAAGGGGAAACCCATCCAGAAGCTTGGAGAATGTGTGTCGCTGGGCGTCCCAGCAACAAAGATCTGATCTCAACCACTCTGAACACCATGACCATGCAATTTTTTTAACCAGGCAAGACTTTGGACCTGCTGGAATGCAAGGTATTACCATCAATATGTAGAAGAAATACTTAAAGTCATGACTTTTAAAAAGTAATCCTAAATCAGGCAGTCTATTCAAATGTTCAGCTCTCCACCACCACTTTCCACCACACTCTGGCCAAGCATGCATTTTCTTTCTGATGCTTCCAGTGACTTCTGTGGAGTTCTCGATGCTAAAAGCCACTTAAATACCATCATAAATTATACTTGCTTTTAAAATAGTGATTGCGCATTTGGGGGCATGGAGGGGATGCTGTAAAATGCAGTGTGATTTCCACTAACTGTTTGGAATGAAAAAAGAGATGCCATGAGAAATGACTGCTGCCAAAGAGCTTTCTTCCAAAGTCAGCTTACATTTATCTAATAAATTCTGATGTGGACTTTGGAAGAAGCAGACTGATGATTTTCTTTTCAACATTGATGGAATTTCTGGCTTCCTTCATCAGTACCACGATATGAAGGACCATTTACTAAAACAGAAAGGGCTTAGCTGGTGGGCAGAAGAGAATGGTAACCCCGGGCCATTCCTTCCCTTAGGAAAGGAGAAAATGCAGACACAGTGAATCTTTTTAGAGACCATTACCTGTGGCTTTCCAGAGAGAATGTGACACAATGCTGGTAGGGAAATAAAGCTGCCCCTGTTTCCTGAAAGGCTTTTACTTTTTTTCCCCTAGGCAAAGGTCCAGTTGTAATTCTTAATGAGTCTTCTCATAAAATGAAAATAAAAGTAATTGTTATTCTCTACAGGATATGCTCCAGTCACCGGCATGTGTCATCCAGTGAGAAGTTGTACCCTGAATCATGAGGATGGTTTTTCATCTGCTTTTGTAGTAGCCCATGAAACGGGCCATGTGTAAGTCACTGCTGACGGCTATAAAGCCAAAAAAAGATCTTTTCTTTCCTGCTTCTCTCAGTATTGTTTCCTCTTTGGGCAGAATGCATGCCAGCATGCAATTCTTGTCTTTTGCCAAGTGTGAAGAACTGCAAACAGAGAAGAGGTCATGCACTGAAACTAAATGAGTGACTGGCTTGCAGAGGCACTCCTGTCGTTTTCAGAGCTATAGAATAAGAAGGGCATTTCTGTCAGGTTGCTGTCAATTTCTGTTTCTGTGACTTCTTCAAGAAAGCCACGCTGACTTAAAAAAATACGTTATTTCCCAGGGCTTATTTTCAAAACCAAAATTAAGTGAAGGCAGTAGCCCCTGATTCTTACCACTGAGGTCTTTTTGTGTTCTAGGTTGGGAATGGAGCATGATGGACAAGGCAACAGGTGTGGTGATGAGACTGCTATGGGAAGTGTCATGGCTCCCTTGGTACAAGCTGCATTCCATCGTTACCACTGGTCCCGATGCAGTGGTCAAGAACTGAAAAGATATATCCAGTATGTCCCCTGCTGCGTGTCATGAGAGTATTTATTTTATAGCCTACAGACATAAAACTGACTCTTAGGACTTGATCATAGCAAAATTCCCAGTAAATGAAAACTATTATTGATAATAAACATTTTCTTATGACTTAGAACATTCGGCACAACAATTTTATCATGGAGTCATAATACTTGAAGCCATAAGTCTACAATATAAGTAAATTTTTAACTGTAATGTAATTTTCCTTTAGTAAGTTGTTATAGAATCTTTGATTAATGGTCAAACTTGAGGTTGGGGGGAGGACAGTCATGTGGTTCCTGCATATGATACCAGCTGTGCTCTACAGTATAGGTGTCAGGATGTGCCCTACCACACCATGTGGTGGTTTAATTAGTGACTCAAATAATCGTGGCTCTACTACACTCCTAAGTCATGCTTGGTTTACTTCCCTGGCATGAATACAGGTAAAGAGTCTTTTTCTAAGTGGAACCGAAACCAAAACCTTAAATGTATGTTTTTGCGAAATTGCTGTATGATCTGGGATGAAATTCTAAAGTATATAAGCGAAGACTACTTTTTTTTTTTTTAAATCAGGACCTGATTTTTTTAAATGAACATTTAACTACATGCGATATTTTTCTTCCTACAGTTCCTATGACTGTCTCCTTGATGACCCTTTTGATCATGATTGGCCTAAACTCCCAGAACTTCCTGGAATCAATTACTCTATGGATGAGCAATGTCGTTTTGACTTTGGTGTTGGCTATAAAATGTGCACTGCGGTATGTTGCTCACAGTTGATGCAGATTTTGCATCTTGAAATCTGTTTGTGTAGCTCCTGCTTGGTGAGATTTGCAGACTCACTGGTGCAAGTATAATAATATCTAGCAATTATTTTGTGTTCATTGTGTTGCTATGTGCTACATCTACATGCTTTAAATATATTGTCTTATTTAATTCTCATGACAGACTAGAAGAGAGCTGATGTACTTTTATTTTACAGAAGATAAAACCAAGGCTTAGAGATTAAGCAACTTGCTGAAGGCACACAGCTGGTAAACAGGGGAACTGGACTTTGAAACCAAGGCTGCCAGGCTCAAATCTTCATGTTCTTTTCATCCCCTGGTTTTTGTGACTTTCAGAGAAGATGACTGTTAAGCCTTAGATTTATTGCTTTTCTTTAGCTTGATGGCAGAATTCCATGTATGTGTGACCATAGGGAAGGATTGTGCTGGTATAGTCTAATAAAAGAATCATGTGGCATAGCATGGGGGTCAGGACCATGGGTCAGGTCCTGGATCTGATACTTTCCTTTTTTTTTTTTTTTGAGACAGACTCTTGCTCTGTCGCCCAGGCTGGAGTGCAGTGGCACGATCTCAGCTCACTGCAACCTCCGCCTCCCGAGTTCAAGCAATTCTCCTGCCTCAGCCTCCCAAGTAGCTGGGATTACAGGCATTCTCCACCATTCCCAGCTAACTTTTTTGTATTTTTAGTAGAGACAGGGTTTTAGGACAGGCTGATCTCAAACTCCTGACTTTGTGATCCACCCACTTCGGCCTCCCAAAGTGCTGGGATTACAGGCGTGAGTCACTGTACCCAGCTGACACTTTTTAAATTTATAACCTTGGGCACCGTATTTAATCTCTCTGGCCTACTTTCCTCATGTGTAATACGTGGAGAATGATAGTATTTATCTGATAAGATTGGTATGAGGATTAAATATGATAATATAATTAAAGTGCTTAGCACAAGAAAGGCACATATATATGTTCAGTGGAATCCATTAAAACCAGTCTTCACTGTAACTATTCACATTAGAGTTATGTTTCATTAAATTTCCATATTGGTCTTTAGTAGTTCATTAGAAAAAAAAAAAAAAAGAAGGACTTTTTCTATGTTGGAGCAAGCTTTGTATGTTAGAGCAAGGAACATAAGTATTTCATGGGGCTAGAAAGAAATTGATCTGCTGTTTGAAACCTTCCATATACAACCATTTGGTCTATCTATAAAGTATACGCTGTGAGCTCCTAATTACTTGCATTAGTGTTTTAGATCAGAGAATTTTCTAAAACTTTGACTTAATGTTGTGGAAAAGTAGAATTTCCACATTCGGTAATAAGGATTAGAACAAAAAACCTACATCTAAAAATCTGTACTAATACAAAATTTCTATGCACATAAAAGTGTATGTAGGTAATTAGCAGTATAGGCAATAGATATGTGGATAAGCTGTTGTTTGAGATTTTTAAAAATCTAGATAATGATTGGTAAGATGTTTACATTTAGAGAGAGAAAGAGCAAACAAGCAAAGAGCACACACAAATATACATGTTTGCTTATACAAACATTTGGATATTATAATGTGGTGTGTTAGGAAACTAAAAACCATTCTGAAGAGTATGAAAACCAAGACTCTAGTCTCGTGCTGTTACTGTCTTACTTGTAACCATAACTATAGCCCTAACCTGTAACCCATATTTCTCAGCTATGTATTGGTATGAGAATCAAATATATGGAAAATATTTCACAAACTGTATGAATGTATTATGATATTTTGTTGTACCTGGAATACTTTATCTTACACAGAAACTTTGACAGTTTTTTTCTGCTTTGGGTCAACTATTTATAAGTATTAATTATTATCATTATTATTGTTATTATTTTGAGATGGTGTCTCATTCTGTCACTCAGGCTAGAGGGTACAATGGCGCATTCCCGGCTCACTGCAACCTCCATCTCCTGGGTTCCAGCGATTCTCCTGCC
>NW_012120710.1:3379035-3419110 GCF_000951035.1 Colobus angolensis palliatus | reverse complement strand
AAGAAACAGGACAGAAGAAACTGTAGAGAATATATTTTTGGTGCATGTCTTGCTAGCTGAGAGTTCACTGAGAATTTGATTATCTATCTTCCAGTTCCGAACCTTTGACCCATGTAAACAGCTGTGGTGTAGCCATCCTGATAATCCCTACTTTTGTAAGACTAAAAAGGGACCTCCACTTGATGGGACTGAATGTGCTGCTGGAAAAGTGAGTATATCTATTTACACAATAAATATGTAACGTGTTGCATAATTATCATCTTTAAAGGTCTGGAAAGTGGTGAACACAGCTGCACTGTCATTTTTATGAAAACCATAGTATGCAAGGTTTTATTATAGTAATGTACTAAGATAGTATACTAGATCCCTGTGGCTAAGGTAACAAATTATCACAAACTTGGTGGCTTGAAACAATGAGTATTTATTCCCTCACAGTTCTAGAGGCCAGAAGTCAAAAATGAATTTCAGTGAACTGAAATCAATGTGTGGGCAGGGCCATTCTCCCTCCAGAGGCTCTAGTTGAGAATCTTTTCTTTGCTGCTTCCAGCCTCTGGTGGCCACCCCACATTTCTTGCTTTGTAGCCGCACCACTCCAGTTTCTGCTTCTGTGGCCACATTGCCTTTTCCTCATTTTGTGGGTCAAGTCTCCCTCTACCCCTCTCTTATAAGGATACATGTAATGGCATTTAGGACCCCATGGATACATTTTAAAATGTTTAAGTTAATCACATTTGCAAAGACCCTTTTTCCAAATAAGCTAACATTTACAGGTTCCAGGGATTAAGACTTGGTATCTTTGGGACTACAATTCAGCCCACTATTGTCAGACTAGGAAGAAGCAACTCAGCAGACTATCTGCCCCCCTGGTAGTGGGATCTGATTGACCTGCTGGCATCCTGTTCCTTGTGAAAGCTGCCCAGAAATAAAGTCATGTGAACGTATACAGAAGATTTGGCCTTGTTCCTTAGGGAAGGATGCCCAGGGGTTTTAAATCTCAAATTGTGTAGTCAGGATTGAATGCTCAGAAATTGGCTTAGTGTCAAGCTATGCTACTCGTAAGGGCAAAGATCCCAAAACAAAGGCATGTTAAGAACTCAAGTTGAAGAGCTTTGACTAGTTTAGAAATAAGAAATTGTAGGCAGGACCAAAACCTGGTACAGAAGATTTATATGGCATTTAGTTCTTTCAAAGCTCAATTTCAAATGTGTATAAACTGTACTTTTGACAAGGATTATATGCATATCAATAATAAAACCTGTCTTTTTAAGTATTTGCACTATATTAGGAACTATGCAAAGCACATTATATACAATGTTTTGCTTTGGGAAAATTCAATGTCATAAACTTCTGACTAAAAACAAGAGCATAACGAGTTGATTCAGTTTTGCTTTATAAAAATTATATAATTAACTTTTTAACATCCAACTTTCTTAAATATATTGGTGTTATATTGAAATTTATAAAAGTTGAGTTTTAACAAATGCTTTTATTGTATGTAGTGTGAAAAAGTAAGTCAAAATGTTGGAGAGGAAAATGACTAACATCTCTTGAGCACCTGCTGTATGCAGGGCACTCTAAGCTGGGTGCCTATAGTATCAAAGTTCTGGTAGCCCCACTTAATTACTTCTTGGTCAGATGGCCTTCAACTACTTATGAACCTTTCTGGGCCTCAATTTTCCTCATCTAATTGGTGATGATTATATATATGACCCATCTATCTCTCAGAATCATTGTGAATGAAAAAATTTACAAGTTAAATAAAAGTGCTTTGAAAGCTGTATAGGTTTTAGACATGTTATATTATCTAAGTCAAGACATATTTTATGTTATCATTTTTAAAAAGATCATATAGCCCTCAAAATATTCTGATATGATATAGGTAGTGACAGATGAAGGGTAAAATATTACCAGCTGTGCAAGCTGGGTGCTCAAAGAGTTCTTATTGATTATAATGTTTGATGCTCACTGGGGAATGTATCATTTAAAAACTTAGTCTGAGTGAATGTTGTTTTTCCATTTTAATTTTATACTTGAAAAATACAAGTCTAAATTACCCTTTGATAGGGTATATTAATGATACAATTGCTTTTGGATAATTTTAAATGCATCTCCACCTGGAAGAAAAAAGAGCAGTAACAAAGCCCTTTAACTAGATGGTTCTTGTATAACAACTTCAACTTTAGTGTATGCATGATTTTAATAATTACCCTTTGTCATTTTTCTAAGTGGTGCTATAAGGGTCATTGCATGTGGAAGAATGCTAATGAGCAAAAACAAGATGGCAATTGGGGGTCATGGACTAAATTCGGCTCCTGTTCTAGGACATGTGGAACTGGTGTTCGTTTCAGAACACGCCAGTGCAATAATCCCATGTGAGTATATCCTTGTAATTCTCATTATTTTTAGAGAAACCAGAAAATACTTCAATATTATGTTATTAGTATTCTGTTTTATAAAGTGCATGTAAAACACAGGGCAGGAAAAGAAATTGTTCATGGTTCATAAACCAGTCTGTGTTTTCGATACATCTCCATTTATCAGTCTTGTGACAAGCAGTCAGTGATGAAGATAAGAAGATCAAATGGAGATTGAATATTTTTAAAGAAGTTTCTGTTCAGGAATATTAAGAAGCTGAACAAGGAAAGTAGGTCACTGTGCCCTAAGGGCGTGGGCATGGGCACTGCGAGATCGACTGCCAGAAGCAAGGGAGTGTCCAGGAAAGAGCGGTACCAAGCATACAGACTCACTGTCTTCAGGGAGTGGAATGTGATTGCTTCAGAGGAGGGCAAAAGAAAGATTGTGATAGAAGGCCAGGTGACTGTTGGGGGAAAGTTATCCACTCATTCACTCAGACTACAGTTATTGAATCTCTATTGTGTGCTCAGCAATCTTTATGAAGAAAAAAACAACTGAATTATCACATTTAGAGGATTCTTCCTTGTCTAGGGTTTTATATGTGAGCAGCTTTTTCTCTCTGTTTCTGGCAGCAGGATGGCTCTGAGCATGTCTTTCGTAAGACTGTCTGATGCCACATACCTGCCTTCACAGGAAGAGATGATGGTAGTATTAGAAGTAACAAAGACAATAAAAATTAAAAGATCAGCTAAAGTTCATTATGAGCCAGGGTTTGTTAGGAGTGCTTTAAATAATGTCAACTCATTTAATCTTCGCAATTTTCCTCAAAGGGAAGATATATTATTATTTGCATTTTACATATGAGGAAACCGAGTCATGGAGCAATGACCAAAGTTTCTTTGAGCTGCATCTATGTGTTTTATGCATGGTGGAAAAATATCATTGTATTGATTCAATATACATGCTTTTTTTTTTCTTACACACTTTTGCCATACATTTAAAATCTATGAATTGAAAAGCTGATTTAAGTTGAGCTCCGTGTTTTGTTTTATTTTTCCACCCAGCAGGGAGAGAAGGGTGCTTTTGGAAAGGGACTGAAATTAGGAAGTATGAGTTCATTCACTTTGTGCTGGCAGCCCAGAAACTCTGGCTTTATGCCCTCAAGCACTGTGTCTGCAAGCTTCAATTGCTAGACAGAAGCCAAAAGGCCTTTTTAAGTATTGTCTTTTCTTTAGGCCCATCAATGGTGGTCAGGATTGTCCTGGTGTTAATTTTGAGTACCAACTTTGTAACACAGAAGAATGCCAAAAACACTTTGAGGACTTCAGAGCACAGCAGTGTCAGCAGCGAAACTCCCACTTTGAATACCAGAATACCAAACACCACTGGTTGCCATATGAACATCCTGACCGTGAGTAGCCTCCTGCTCTTCTCCCTGCTGTGTGGATGGTTACTCACAGTTTAAGCTTTGCCAGCACCAATCCCATGGACTCTTGATCCCTACTTGGTAACTCAGGAAACTTGGTGCTTATAGGAGTACGTTCTCTTCAGTTTCTAAGAATAAGGCTAAAGTACCCTTTCTGTAAAGAGGTAAGAATTGTGCAATAGTTCCTGGCAAGCAGCACTATCACCATCACTGGTGAAAGACCAGTGGAAAGGAATGCCTGGGAGAGATGTTGGAATTCCTGATTCAACCAAAATCCCTCTACTAGGAAATACTTCTGGAATATTGTGATCTTTCCTTTCTGAACGACTAGAGAAAAATCTAGTTCTTTGACAATTGAGTCAGGACCAAGAGAAAGATCATTATTTAATAACAAAAGATACCTTATAACCTTTTACTTTTATACTATCAGCTCATTTAAAAAATACATTTAGAAATTTTCTTTTTATGTTTCACTTCTTACTTCTGAATTTTTGGTTAAATATGTCCAAGTGGCAACTTTTTGCCATACTTCTTATTTGAGTGAATGAAAGGAAATAGTCATGTGATTACATACACCACTGGGTTCAGTTCAAATCCGCCTTAAAGGAAAGAGGAATACACATAAGAATTCGAAGTTGCAATGCATTAAGAAGAAATGCATTATGTTTATCTATTTTGGTGAAGTGAGTTGCATCCTGTAAGAGACAAAAACTATGGTAGGTAATTGAGGCAAATCAGAGACATTCTTTAGTGCTCTAATACTACAAAAACTAAACTGGTTTCGAATTAAAATTTATGTAAGAGCTATGGTGAAATCTAGGGTTGCCGGGGGCAGTCCCGGTTTATCCCTGTTGTTCCTGCTATTACTAGAGCCCCTTTTCTAGTTTAGATGATAAATTATATGGTCACCTTAGCTAAAACAAATATGTCAGGTGTACATACTTTTCTCCTTACTCCTTATTTGTTTATACAGTATTCCTTTTGTTTTTGGGAAATCACATTCAAACTTTATATTTAAAAATAAAACAAACTATGCTGTTCAAACATGCCATTTTATGTAAATAGTTAATTTTATCCTCCATCTTATGCAGCCAAGAAAAGATGCCATCTTTACTGTCAGTCCAAGGAGTCTGGAGATGTTGCTTACATGAAACAACTGGTGCATGATGGAACGCGCTGTTCTTACAAAGATCCATATAGCATATGTGTGCGAGGAGAGTGTGTGGTAAGTTCAAATTGCTTTCCCAAAGGCTTTCTACAGTATCTACGTTTACTGTCATTCATCTGCACATTTTTAATTTTTTAAACTATTTTATCTTTGAAATCACATTACAATAAGTGTCCGTGAATAGTTCAATAGCTAAAATAAATGTGGGAGACATTATACTTTCTCAAATCAAACTTTGGTCACTGGCAGAATCAAGGTTCAAATAATTTTCCTAATTTCCAGCCAAATGCCTTTTCTGAGTAACTCTGAGGCCTCTAGGTTGGGAATACAAATTGGTAATGATGCATTTGCTTCGGATATTTCAGTAGCCATCTACTATTAAAATATAAGGTCTTTTAAAAAATAATCAGTGCTAAGTGTATTTAATCTTTTGTTGTAAAGATAATAAGACATGTCTTTCTCACCTTCTAATCAATACTAACCTTAAATGCTAAATTTTACATTAGAAGAAAAGTTGTGGAAAAGCAAACGTGGTTTTTTTTTGCTCCATTTAATCTCATGTTAAAAATGCATTTTATTTCTTGTGTTCATAGTTAAATTGATATGAAATTATCTTATTAACTGAAACACTGCTCCTAATGTATATTTCCTGTATACTTCAGCAAAACTGAAGTGTTGTATTAATGAGTCTAAAGTAATTGAGCTTACATTTTCCTGAAAGTATAGTATGTCTTGTTCAGCTTTTACCTGCCACAGTACCTAGTACATTAAATGCATGTGTCCTTTATTTTCCCTGCCATCTTTCATCCCATACTTTTGAGTGCAGTAGTGTATTGTGTATCATTATTCTACAGTGATTTGCATTTAGAACATGGCTTGGTTCAGAAAACCTTCAGTATTTCCCCGTTTCATGGGAAAGTGTAAATTCTTCCTGGTATTCAAGTCTTCTGCAGTCTGTTCCATGCAGGTTTTTCATTGTTCTTTCCTTATCATGAAACACTAACCTTCCATTGGTTTAAATATGGGTTTAGATATTGACCTCTGAACCCACTTTCCATGAACATACAACCTCTCTGGTTTTGTTGTAACTCATCTGCTCTCCTGAAATGCCTTTCCATTCTGTGTTTCTCTGGCCCCTGTGAAAGTCTTCACCACTCTTGTGAAACTTTATCTCACATCCTAACCATCTTTTAAAGATTACACTAATATACAACTCACTATATTATCCATCATCATAAATGTGAGAGCAGCAAGGGAAAAGCACTTCCTGTTTTTTTGTCTCCTCAGCATCAGCTACATCTGTGCTCATTCTATGTGTGTTTGATGACTACGACAATTTAAAATGGTGTAAATATTTCATTGGAGTAGAGGAAATATATCCTTTATTACTTAGGGTACAAGTCATTTGATTTCCCACTATTAAAAAAAAACTAAGGTATTAAAAATCATGACTACAGTGGCAGTTCACTGTAAATTGGCTGACTGTGGGCCATGAAGGGTTCATCATTCTCTGGGATGTTGACCACTACTGGGCACATTAAAATTAGCCACATTTGACATCTTCTCTCTCCAGAAAGTGGGCTGTGATAAAGAAATTGGTTCTAATAAGGTTGAGGATAAGTGTGGTGTCTGTGGAGGAGATAATTCCCACTGTCGAACCGTGAAGGGGACATTTACCAGAACTCCCAGGAAGCTTGGTAAGATGAGGTCTCTCATGAATTTAGTATGCTTCTCTGTGATTTGTACTTTTTGAGGCTTCTTCTTTCAGAAATGCAGAATTTTCTCTATAAACATAACCACAATTTAGCTGCTGATTTATTGTTATTCAGATTACCTTTTAAGGAACTTAGAAACAAAACAAAACAGAAAAAAACTTTGAATGAATTCATACTCCATAGTGTCAATGATGAAAAAAATACATACTAAATTTAGAAAAGAAACAAATAAAATCAGTATCGGTTATAATAGCTAGCCAAAATATGTATTTTATTTTGCATTTTTAATAAAATGCAGATTGAATTATTAGAATTGATGTTTATTTTGAATTCCTGTTGCACATAAATTATTGATCAGGAGTTTAAAAATTACAAAACTTTAGATACAACTTTTAAAGTATCACATTAGTTTTGCTTATTTTAAAAGTGAACAGTTTTATCCTGCTTATAAATCTAGGAATCTTGGATCTGTATTTCACATAATTTTTAAAAATTTACTTTAAACAAAATTGAGGTACAACCAAAAACTAACCTGAGATGTAATTGCTCATGTCTGTAAATGTTTATGCTTGTAACATAGTCAATAGCTTGGACTTAGACATACACTGAAGGTTCAAAGGCAGAACAAAAAGCTGTCGTCATACATCAAATAATAGGCAATATTATCTATAGTTTAATAATATTCAGTGGAATTTTCATAAAAGATTTGTATACCAATATTTATTACTGAATAATTTCTTGAGTTCATATCAGATATTCAGTTCTTCAATAAGGATTTATTGGGCAAATGTTTCTGGGATTTCAGCACTTAAAGATAAATTTGATGTGGTGTTTGCTTAAGAAGATTTTCATGTCTTCCAAAGAGCTGTTGGTATCTTATAAAATCATGAAAGTAAAACAAAAACAAAGAAATATGGTTTACATTAAGTATATTGTCATCAGGGTGATTTTTCCTTTTATAAAAAAGTCTTCATCCAAATGAAATAATTCTCTTAGTTTCTTGTTTTTACTCCCATTATACCCCAGCTACCCAACTCAATTACTAGGAGACTATATTCTAATGTTTTTCTTGTTACTGATGTCTTTGCTATTCCGGTGTGATAAATTACTTTATTTTGTACTTTGAAAATTGTTAAAAAGCAAATATTGCTGTTTCTGATTGATTGCATTATTTTATTAAAGCAAAGAGAAATATAATTACATACATGTATTATGTTTCAGTGGAGTCAAATGTAATTTTCTTCATCTTTCTGTGAAATAATGTACTGTGCTTTCTTTATTCGAGTTACATTTTATTATTTTCTTTTGGATGTAAAATAATTCATTTTGTTTTATTTCCACAGTGAATTAATGTAAAGAAAAGGTTTTTCCATGTTCATTCATTCTATATTATGTATAATATAAAGTATTGGTACCGTTTTTCAGATAGCTCAAACATTATGCTAAACTTGCAAATCAAGGCCAAAAGAACATTAGAAAATTTTCATCTGTCATACCAATTCAAACGGTTCAAAGATAATCTAACATCCATATCTTTGCACTAATATTGTCATCATAGTGATTTAATAGACTGATTAACCTTTTCCAACAGGAAAACATTTAAGCAAGAGGTGCCATAAAGAATTGAAGTTGCTGGAAAATGAAATCTGCAAGTATTCAACTTCAAATCATCTATTTAGCCTTACTTTCATGCTTAGTCTTACTTTCATTGACTATTAACAGTTTATTGGCATTATCTATTACAAATGCATTGTGACTTCAACACATAAACTTACAGAACATATTTTATATCTTGCCTAACAAAATATATGACTTATGAGATAGTCAATGAAACAACAAGACTTTGATAAACATGAACCCACCACTAATTAAAGACATTCTATTTAAGGGAAGACAAGAGGCGCTTTCACTTTACCCAAAGGAGCTCGTAATATTTCTCTTGCTGAAACAAGAGAAGCTAAAAACGTACTGGGTAAGTTGTAGCAAACTGCAGAAAGACGGGCATCCATAAATGGCATCAAGCTGTTTTGTTCTACTTGGCATCTTAAGCATGTTCCTTCTAGCCACTGTGTACTCAGACAAACATGGTACATTTCATGTGTTAGACTTTACCCCAGGCTAAAGTGCTCAACACCCTGATCCCAAAAGGACCACTTTATTTAGTTAGGACACTAATAAATATTGTGAAAAAGTTAGGTAAATTTATTCATAGGTATATATTATTGTACATATACAAATGGCAAAAACACTTTTTTTCTTATTTCATCAATAATTGTGGATTGATAACTGCATTTCTGTTAATACTCTCCGTAGAATATGTACTGGATGTTTCATAATGTATTGAAGGTGTAGGTTACATAATCTTCTTATATTCATTTATTTATATGATAATGAGATGTATAACATCTGTTCTAATTGACCTGACTATTGTCAGGTCATAATATTTATGACTTATGAGCATAATATTAATTCTAAATGACTGTAAGATAATTTTTAGGACGTGTGATAATATCAACATAGTATGTGATATATGACATTTACAGTAATAGGAATGATATATGATTTTAAAACCCAAAGCAACCAATTAGGCATATTGATTTTCTTATTTCTGGCTTAGGAGGTTTTGAAAAGGTTAGGGTGCATATAAAGGCAATGCGTAACACAATTTGCACACATTTTCCAACTAAGTGGTTTGAAATCCACTTTGTCAATTTGGTTAAAATAGTCCCATCATAAAACTTGTCTAAAGCTTTAAAATTAATGCTGATCACAAGAAAAATGAAAGCACTGATTTTTCTGTTGTAACTCCTTTATAATAAAGAAGGCTTTAAATATGAAAATATTTTAATAATTAGAAGTTTAGCTATCTATAGTTCCCTCTTAGACTTTTAAAATAATATGTAGGCAGATAACATATCCCAAAAAGTTCACCACTTAAGTGAACTTTCATTAAAAGTTGACTCCACTTGAAAAGGATGGTTTAGAAAACACAGAGAATCACACAGGGGGACGCAGGAAAGTCTAGTATTTGCCTGAATTGTTGTTGACATCATTTGAAGGTCAACACAAGATAAGTGACTAATACATTGGTAACAAGATTAACTTTTTTCCCTCTTTAATAAAAAAAAAGTTTCCTCTAATTTCATGGTGGATCTCACAAACGCTACCAATGCTTTGAAGTTAATTTCTGAAACTGCTTCTTTAAATTTATGGATGCCCTCTTCTGCATGCAGAAGCAGTAAGAATGTAGTGCTCAACTAACCATGGTTATTGCTTTTGTTTTCTTCTTTGCTTCCTACAATATTTACTGCACATGCAAAGGGTACCTTAAGATGTTTGATATACCCCCTGGGGCTAGACATGTGTTAATCCAAGAAGACGAGGCTTCTCCTCATATTCTTGGTAAGTGTTTCTGTCTGCTGGCTCTGCTTCAACATGCACTGAAACATTGAAATGTCAAAGAAATCATAAATATAGATATGTGTATATGTATATACGTATATGTACATATATGTGCATACACATATGTAAGAATCAAAATCATATATAAATGCATTAATTGAATGTTATGTAGGTTTTTTTGGTCATTTCTCCCAACTATGCTTACTTTAAAATAAAAACTATAAAAAAATAGAGCTTGAATTTTTTATGGAAACTGGGGTTGGTTCCTAATTATATGAGGGAAAAAATCATTTGACAAGCTTATATTTCTTATACACTTTTTGCTCTGTAATGGGGATAAGAAAATAAATATGTTAATAAAATCAACTAAATTAAGGAATGTCAGAAAAATTCATCATACTTATGTTGACAAATAAGTTCTGATATTTTGATTGATCCAATACTGCACATTGCCTTATTTTTATTGTGTTTTACATTCTTTGAAAAGCAACCAACCACAGGTGAATTTTAGTAATCTAATCTTAAATTATTCTAATATCTGGCATGTGTCAGGTTTTTGACTGGCACATGCAGATCCATTTGCCACAGAGAGCTGATTATAATTTCCACAAGAGATTTTTTTTTCTTTTATGAGAAGATTACGTGGAAATGTCACTTTAAAGAGGTTTAAATTTAAATTGTATAGACAAGTGTAAACATAACTTTCCTATTCCTTGGCCTATAAGAACACTAAGATAATTTCCGAAACTAAGACATCACATATCAACTCCATGAGAATTTACAGCAAATCGTTTTATTTCAGTTGTGACTTTAAAACATGAATTGTTTTATGGTGTTTCATAGAATTTTTAAACACATTTAAATTATGTTCACTACTAAATGTAATAATAGCCTATCAGTCAGCTATAGGCCTTTCTCTAGTATTTAAAATTCCTTATTTCTCATCCTAGAATTCATATTAATGTCCTTGGAAAAAATAGACCACTATAAAGCCCAAGAGGAATAGATACATTTAATTAAAATTACTCATGTTTTCCACACATTTTCAATAACGGTAGTAACATCAAATTTTGCTTTCTAATATAACATTATATTCTGATAAACAAATCTAAAATTTAAAATCCTAGTCATTATTTTTTACTCACTAAGCCAGCATTTTATTTCATTTTATAATATGTAATAAATGTATACTACATTAAGAATTCCATTAGCAGTAAGCAGCTTTTTCTAACTATATGAGTAGGTGATATGGCTCTGAAATTTTACAATCATGAGAACTAAATTGTTGGCCTAAAAATTACTTCAACTATGTTGGATGACTATAAATATTTTGACCAACTTTTTCAAAAATGCAATAAATAAACCATTATGTTATATGCTATCCTAGCATAAATTGTTTCTATTAATTATTGAAAAAGTAGCTGTCATTTTCAAAATATTCCCAGTTTTGTAAGGAAATATATAGGATAAATGATTTAGAAACTATTAACCTCTTTGACGATGTTTTCAAATGGGAATATTTGCAAACATTATTTTTGCCTATTTAACCATCTTGCCATATTTTTGACTAGTTAGGAATGCTTCGTGAGAGTTTTGAATGCCTAATCAAGACAATGGGAATAATATCAGAACTAACACCCATTTTGATTGCTTGCTACTAATAAAGAAATATGGTCATTGATTTGTAGAAAGGATATATGTGCTGTGAATCTTCAGCACTTAATATGATAAAATAAAATGTATGCTGGTTACTCATTTTTCTTCCTTTAGCTATTAAGAACCAGGCTACAGGACATTATATTTTAAATGGCAAAGGGGAGGAAGCCAAGTCGCGGACCTTCATAGATCTTGGTGTGGAGTGGGATTATAACATTGAAGATGACATTGAAAGTCTTCACACCGATGGACCTTTATATGATCCTGTTATTGTTTTGGTATGTGGCATTACGGGCTCATGGTATAGTTGGTTCAGCTTATTTTATAATTAATCTATCTGAAAACACTTTTACCTTGAACATTAAACGTACTTTGAACATTGAAAAATGAGTTGCCTTTTAAAATAATTCCATTTATCTTCCCCCATTCTTTGTGCAATATTTTCATGTAATTCATTGTATATACATATTATAAACTGAATAATGCAGCATTCTGATTTTTGACTTAAATAATCAGTTATCTTTTAAAGACAACACTAAAAGTAGATTTTTGTATTTACCCACATATTTACCATTTCATATGCTTTCATTCTAGTTTGTAAATCTAACGTTCCATCTAGTATCATTTACCTTCAATATAAAGATCTTCCTTTAGCATTTCTTGTGGTGTGGGTGTATCGGCAAGTAATTCTCTCAGCTTTCAATGATCTGAAAATATCTTTATTTTCACCCTCATTTTTGAAGGATATCTTTACTAGATATAGAATCTGAGGTTGCTAGTTTTTTGCTTTTTTGTTTCCTTTTTTCCCTTCTTTGAACACTGTTTTTATGATCTAGCGAATTCCAAGGGTTTGGGGGCTGAGCAAAGAAAAAGATATGGCCACAAGGTGGCAGTAGCACACACACACTTTATTTGAGCGCGGCCTCAGCCGGTTTGCAAGTGGGACCACCACCCAGAGGACAGAAGGGCAAGGGAACTTCTGAGGAAGAGGGGAATCTGAGGTGGTGTATGTGCCTAGGTGGTGTCATTCAGCAGCACAGCAGAGAGTCTGTGAGTCAGAGGGCTCCAAGGGAGGCAGCAGCGTGAGGTCCTTATAGCCAGAAGGTCTTACTCATATCTAGCAGACGTTGGATGCAGTTTCCTATAGCTGTGCAAAGCAGGCAGCCCCCAAATGGCTAAAACTCCCTCATTTGGGCAGCATTAAAAACAATTGGATGTATGAAAGTTTGTGTTTGGCAGCAGAGGGCTTTTGAGCTAACAGATCTCAGCCTCAGCCTGCTGTGAAGAAATAACCTAGGGGCCAATATACAGGAGCCCTCTTTTACTCATTTATACAACACTTGCCTTCTAGAATCCATCATTTATGAAGAGAAGCCTCATTTATATTGCTGCACTGTGTGTAATGTGTCAGTTTTCTCTGGCTGCCTTTTAAGATTTTCCTCTTCATCTTTTTGTTTTGTCTTGTTGATTTAGCAGTTTGACTGTGATATACTCAGTTTACGGTGTTCTTTGTATGTCTTATGCTTGGGGTTCAGTGAGAATCTTGGCTTTGTAGGTTGATGTTTTTGACGACATTTGGGTAAATTTCCCATGATGTCTTCTCCTTCATTGTTTTTCCCAAACCATCACCCCCACCCCATCTTCCTCTTCTTTACTCCTAGGACTCATTTAAATTTGTTGAAATTGTTCCACAAGTCTCAGGCTCTGTTCATCCTTTTATAATCTTTTTTAAAATACATTTTTCAGATTGGATTATTCCTTTTGAGCTCTAAGTCACTGTTTCTCTTATGTGATCTCCAGTCTGTCCTTGAGCCTATCCAGTAAATTTTTCATATCAGATAGTGCACTTTTCTTTTCTAGAATTTCCATTTGGTTCTTTCTGTTGTAATAACCATTTTTCGGCTAAATTTTTCATAATGTTCACTCATTACATCTAAGTTACCCTTTAAGTTCTGGGTCTTCACGTTGTCTATTTTTATTTTATGACTCACATTTCCTGCTTCTTTTTTTCTTGTACACTCGACATTTTGGAAGATAAATTGTAAGATGTCTGGTTTTGTTCTGGCAGGCAGTTAAGTTATTGTCAGATCATCCTGATCCTTTAAGGCCTGGTGTTATTCTTCCTTGCAGCTAGTCTATTTTAGTGTTGTCCTTCTTCCCATGGTGTGGCCTTTCTTGGTGCCAGGCTTAGCGCTGCCTGGTTTTTGGTATCTCTGTCCCACTCCTAGCACCCCCCTCACCGTGAACTGCCTGGTGTCTTGGCCATACACAGATCAACCCTCAGTCATGGACCCATGGAGATTTCCAGGTGATCTCTCTAAGCAGACCCCTCTTCTTTAGTGCCCTGCTCTGAAGGTTCCAAACTCTAATCTAGCTCCTCTGCTCCTCAGACGGCTGGACTGGGCTTGGGCTCCTCCTCCCTGTGCCAGGGTCCAGAACCTGGCCCTTTTCAGGAATAAGACCTGGCTTATTTCTCTTCTTAGTCAAAGGATTGGTGTCCTTTGTCATGTTATCCATTGCCAAAAAGAGAAAAAGTTTCTGCAAATATTTTGCCCAGTTGTACAGCTTTTAATATCAGGAAGGCAACTCCATTTCTCCCTCATGGATGACAGCAGAAGACATCTACTTGATTTGAAATTTATTGTTAGTTTCTGTTTTATACAGAAATTTTATTTGTTGGATTTCCTATAAAATATTATACTAAAGTCAAATTGCTCCACTCAGTTTTTAGTCTTTTTTCCTCTGAAAAGTAGTTCCCTTTTGAAATATCTGTTCGAATCTTTTGCCCATTGTCAAAGTTGTTATATTTTCTTTTTGTTGAGTTTCAAGAGCTCTGTGTATATTCAAGTCCTCTGTGAAATACATGATTTGCAAAATGTTTTCTTCCAGCCCATATGTTGTCTTTTCATTCTTTTAGTAGTTTCTTTCATGGAGCAAAATAATTTTAGCTTGACCGAAGTCCAATTTATTAATGTTTTCTTTTGTGGATCAAGATTTTGGTGTCATGAAATTTTTTTGTGTCTAATCCAGCATCAAAACGTTTCCTCCTACTTTTTTTGGTAACTGTCTTAGTTTACATTTAGGTATATGAATCACTTTGGGTTAATTTTGTATGAAGTATTAGGTCCTTATTTTTGCATATGGATGTCTATATTAGTTATCTATTGTTATAAAACAAATTACCCTCAAACTTAATAGCTAAACACAAACATACCTATAGTTTCTGTGCAGCATGTATCTGGACACCACTTAATTGACTAGTTCTGGCACAGAGCATCTGATGAGTTTGCTGTCAACTTGGCTAGAGTCATCTCAGAGCTTGACTGGGGGTTACTCTGCTTCCAAGCTTAGTCACATGGTTGCGAAAGGCCTCAGATGATTGTTACCAGCTTTTCCATGTGGTGGGTAGCAGTCCATGATTCCTTGCCACCTAAGCCTCTCCATTGGATGCGTATACATCCTCACAATATGACACTGACTTCCACTACAGCAAGTGACTCAAGTGAGACAGAACATGGGACAGTGAAACCAAGACGGAATTCTCAGTCCTTTTTTACCTAATCTTAGACATATTTCTTAAACCACCACAATGTCTAGTTATTTTAGCACTATTTGTTAAAAGACTGTTCTTTCTCTATTAAAATACCTTTCCAATTATGTCAAAAATTAATTATACACATTTATATGGGTCTATTCTAGACTCTCATTCTGTTCCATAATAAAATATATATTAAAGTTTTATTTAGATTATTTTAAATATGAATGATTGGAGGCCAGAAGCTCTATTTTGCGCTAATATAATTACTTTGTATTATTTTCTAGCAACATGAGTATCTGGCTTTAGAGACCTGATGCTTAACCATCATGATAGATGCTTCAAGACCTGCCCACTGATTATAATCTGACCACAGCAAGTGGTGTGGGCTAAAGGTACAAGAGGGAGATTTGTAGCTAGGAGACGAGGGTGTGGACAAGCAATGTTCTGTCATTATGACATTGCTTTTCCATTCTGAGTTCTGGAACATGGTGGCTAGGCTGTCTGGGGCAAAGAGAATTAGATATCTGGCTAAAGTGTAAGGGTTGTTCAAATGGTGCTTGATTTTTTAATGCTGCTTTAAAAACAAAGACAGGAAAAAGAGAATAAAAGCCAGATAACCAGATCCTCAACCCCCACTGGTTTTAGTATCACCTCATTTCTCAAACAAAAGGTAGTTGTAAACATGTAGTTTGGAATACCAATGAATTGCACTTTTCTCCCTTTGCATAATTAGTAAAATCCTATGAAAGCTACATGAAAATCAATTAATTTTTTAAAAGACAAATTTGCCCTGAACAAAATTAAAAGGCAAGAGACAAACTGAGAAAATATTTGCAACTCTTATTACAAAAAGGAATTCATATCTTTAGTGCACAGATTATTTAGGAGAGAAAAAATATGTGTACAGTTCCAATAAAAACCAGAACAGTCATGCAATGTACAGTATTCAAAATATAAGTGAGTAAGAAACTGAGGAAAATTAAACTTTATTAGTTATCAAATAAATAACAACTAAAATCATGATATTTTTCCCATCCAATTAATGAAGATGAAAATTATGTAACATGTAGTGTCAAATGGCCACTTTCATACACTCTTGTTATTAAAATAACAATTGTTCGAACTGTTCTGGAGGACCATTCACCAGTCTATCGGAAGAACTAGGACTCTAAAGTGTTTGTTCCCTTTAGTCTACTAAGAAAAGCCAGAAATCCCCAGGAAGTTGGGAAAATTTCTAATCAATACAAATATTCAAGAGTTACCGCACACTTATTAACAATAATGCATAACACTTTTAGGATTACAGACTATGCTGACATTTAAAAGTATATTTTCTTTTTTTTTTAACTTTTTTTGTACAAGTGCAATTTAGCTACATCGATATATTGCATTGTGGTGAAGTCAGGGCCTTCAGTGCATCCATCACTGGGGCAATGCACATTGTACCCACCAAGCAAGTTCCCATCATTCAACCCCCTTCCATTTCCTCTGACCTCTCTGAGTCTCCAATGACCATCATTCCACACGCCAAAAGCATGTTTTCAAAGAATATTTACTATCTTGAGAAATGTGCATGAAATAAACAAGGCCAGAAAAGTATATATGTCTGTACACACACACACACACACACACACATACACAATGCAAATGTCTTGAGGAGCTATCACAGTAATAAAAGTGACTGGTTTTCTCTAGTTCGGTAGAATTATGGTTTTTCATTTTCTTTATATTTTTCCATAATGTAGATGTTTTCTGGAAGGAACATTACTATCTTTGTCATCAGAACAAAACGTAACAAAACGATTTCCTTTGAAGACAATTTTAAAATGCATTAAAATTTTTAAATTTTAAATTTAAATTTAAATTTTAAATTTTAAAATTTTAATCCTTTAATTTTAATTTTAATTCTTTACATTTAAAATTTAAAATCCTTTAAAAAGGAGATGGTATAATTTAAGGAAACCTACAGTGAATCTTATAAAGTTATTATGTTTATAATACAAACTCTTACCCCTCAGTGTATGTATTTTTTAATACTTTCGTGTTAAAAGTGTTATAGATATTTCATCTTCTTCTTAAACAGGGCACATGTGCACTATGGTTGACAGAAATAAAAACATTATAATTTTTGAAACTATTTGAAAGTTTTCAGTTTTAATAAGAGCAATATTCTGAAGTATTTGTAATTTGACACTCAAAATGTAAAACCCTCAGGTGATTTACATATTGATTTCATGTGTATGTTAGATTATACCTCAAGAAAACGATACCCGCTCTAGCCTGACATATAAGTACATCATCCATGAAGACTCAGTACCTATGATCAACAGCAACAATGTCATCCAGGAAGAATTCGATACTTTTGAGTGGGCTTTGAAGAGCTGGTCTCAGTGTTCCAAACCCTGTGGTGGAGGTAACAATTGAACACATTTATTATATCAAAATGTAATGCATATAAAACCCAGTCTTGCTTCTACCTTTATGGCTGTCTCTAATCGAGGCCACAATCTGAGAAATACCAAACATAACCATCAAAACATCAATACAAAACATTTTTACTGAAAGAATCATCAAATAATAGGATTCCTTTCATAACAGCGACAGACTGTAAAATCTTGCCCTTTTCTCTCAGGTCCTTTGTCTTGCATTTACTATACTGGTCCTCTTAATCACTTTATTATTCCCAAACTCCAAAACTCTCCCAAATTCATTGTACTCTGCTCCTCACCTTTCTTCTTTCCTACTTTTACTTTCTGTATCTCTCTGCATTTCTACCCAGAGTTAATAATAAGGGCTATTGGTTATGTGACTGTGTAACTGACTATGCTATGTATTTGAAACCAGATACTGTTCTAAATGCTTTATATATCAATACATGAATACTCACAATGGCCCTATGCAGTTGGTACTATTGCTATCTCTGTTAAAGTGGTAGCAAAACTGAAGCACACACAAGATAATTTCCCAGGGCCCATAGGATTCAAACCCAGATAACCTGGCTTCTGAACACATGCTCTCACTCACTGCACTGTGCTACCTCCGTTCCCTTTCCAGAGTCCATTAAGCTGGACTTAATGTTTCTCAATTTCTCCCATCATCCATTCCTCTCATTCTAAACAAGTGCTCCATTACCAATTATCCCTCATGGGCAGGAGAAGGCAAGAGGCTTGTTACAAAAATGACAGCAAATAATTGAGAACAAAATTTGTCTTAGGCAGTGCTTGTGTAGATTATTTATTTTATAATTTTAAGTTCAAGGCTGTATTTCTAAAGTGTTTTCTTGAGGGAGGCATACAATAGTTAATTATTTTAAATAACATCTCTTTATCCATTACAAGATGCCCATTTAATTTGGACCCTCCCTTCTGCTGTACTCTCAACATTTACTTGGTCACAATATTTGTCAGATATACCTTCTTCATATCTACCACATCTATTCCTTCTTCACCAGACTCCAATCACCACTTTGGGAGGGACGATTATTGCAAGAGCCTTTTAACTAGTCAACTAATATTGATGTTCTTCTCTGCCTTAATTTACAGGGTAATTTTTCTTGAATGAATGCATGAATGAATGGTAAAATTATATTATTTCTCAGATTAAAATCCTTCAGTCTTCTAATATGTTGTCCTGAAGACACATCACTTTATGCAGCATTCTTTCTAAACGTGAATCACTTGAATCTCATCATTAGAACACAAAAACAGACCCAAATTGTGGGACATTTGATAAAACAAATGGTTTTTAAATTTCAAAAATAGTAAATGTCGTAAGACAAAAAGAGATTCAGTAATTATTTCTAATTGATGGAGACTACAGGAGTAACAGTTAAATGCAACATATGATCCTTGACTGGAAAAGGATTGCCATAAGTAACATGATAGGGACAATTGAACATTTTGGAATAGGTCTGTATTTTAGATAACAGCATTATGTCTATGTTAAATGTCCTCATTTTTAGAATGATATTATAGTTATATAAGAGAATGTACTTCTGAAATCTGTGCTTAAATATTTAGGAGTGACGGATCAGGAAATCCTCAACTTTCAAATGGTTTGGCAAAATTTTATGTATATTTACACACATACACATTTATAAAGAAATACAACAAATGTGACATAGTCACAAAAGATCAATCTAGATGCAAGGTATACAAATATTTGTTGTTTTTTCTTACAACTTTTGGATAGGTTCGAATTTTTTCAAATATATATACATAATTACGAATATAAAAGTTGATGTTTGAAAGACTCTCAGTAACTCCCTATAACCTTCACGATAATGTCCAAAACCTTGTAAGACACTGAAGGCTTTCAGTATCTGATCCTTCCCTACCTCCTGCCCTCTTCAACATGATACTTCAGCCTTCTGAAGAAACCACAGTTTTTCGTATGTTATTTCCTTTGCTTGGAGAATAATTCTGCTTCATTTCCATTACCCCATACTATTTGAACTTCAGTATTCTGCTGAAGGAAAGTACTGATCCTCCAAGCTTTCCCCTCCCCTCCTCCAAGTTACAGATCTCTTCCCTCTGTATTCCTTTAGTGCCCTCTACTGTAAGTTATTTACATAGTTTTCTAAAAGCCTGTGTCACTAGATATTGTCACAGTGGTTTTCATATCTATCTCTCACACTAGACTGTATATTTAGAGTCTAGTTCTTTAACAAGCGTGCAGTTGCAATATTTATCAAATGTATTCTTTGAAAAGGTAAAAGTTTTTGTTTATTTAATGTTCTTTGGGACCTTCAGCACCTATTGAAGTGCCGAATTGTATGCACTCAATACATATTTATTGAATGGATGAATAAATGTATGAATGAGTGAGTGAATAATCAGGTAACTAACAGCATGAATAAGTGATTAAATCCAAAGAAATTTATTTCCTTTTCCAGGTTTCCAGTACACTAAATATGGATGCCGTAGGAAAAGTGATAATAAAATGGTCCATCGCAGCTTCTGTGAGGCCAACAAAAAGCCGAAACCTATTAGACGAATGTGCAATATTCAAGAGTGTACACATCCGCTGTAAGCATTTATTTTAACTATCGTATCTGTAGGTCAAAATCAGGACTTCACTGCCTTTAGCTCTTTTTAGTTTTGATTTTATTTTCAGTCAAAGCTCTATATATACATGGTTTAAATAGTCAAGTCACTTCACAGGAATTATATAAAGCTGCAGTTCTGTGCCTTTCACCACATTCTTGTTCCTCAAAAACAACCACTTTCAACTGCTATATTTATTTTGATATTTGGTAATTACTTGTTTCCTTCTCTCTAAGTCAAATGTTTTTCCTTCTATTCCTTCACTTTTTTGGGA
The DNA here is from genome assembly GCF_000951035.1 of Colobus angolensis palliatus. NCBI lineage: Eukaryota > Metazoa > Chordata > Mammalia > Primates > Cercopithecidae > Colobus > Colobus angolensis. The sequence goes on along the minus strand of NW_012120710.1, from coordinate 3,398,531 downwards.
GGTAGGTTAGACATTATACATTGAATTTTCACTGTGAAATATGAAGATTGTATTATTTTATGACCATTCTGCAAATGCACACCCAGAGGTCACGCTTTCTCCTTCCCTGCTACTCCCGTTGCTGACCTAACATACCTTTTACTGATCGCAATATTCAGAGTTTATATTAACATGTATCTCTCTTAATACCTGAGTCACATAGCATGCACATTATTATGGTTTCTTTCTTGTAATGTTTCTTCCAGAATAAGTGCATATTTTGATTTTATGTATTTGATCTTCTACTACTTTTCTGTAATTCATTCCCAAACTCTCTTTCTCAATATCAATCCCCTCAAAATACTAAACATCCAAGTATCCTGTCACTGTAATCTCCATAGAAACAGAAGAGTCTTAGAGAACAGAGTTCTCTGTGTTCCAGCTCCAGCTTGGACTTTTTACCAGCTTTCATCCTAGGGTTTCCTTTCATCATCCTCCTTGGAATTCCTACTACCTTTCTCTTCCGTGGGCTTTCCTGTTATTCCAAACTATATATCATCCCTAAGACTCAGAAATATTGTTCTATTATTATCTACACTCAAGTGTTGCTGTTGAAAAGTTGGTTGCCATTCTGATTCTCAATTCTTTCTCTATGACCTCTTTTGGTCTCTATGTCTTTCAAAGTTTGTAGGACCATCATTTTATTCCTAGTGTCCTGAAATCCCAGTGATGAAATTGACTTGGTGCTCATTTTTACTCATCATTGTGCTGTGTACTTGTAGATATTTTTGATTGAAAAATAAAAAATGTATATTTTTATGGGGTACAGTGTAATGTTTTGATGGATGCATACATTGTGGAATGATTAAATTCAGCTAATTAACCAATCTATCACATCACATACTTATCATTTTTCGTGGTGCAGACATTTAAAATCTGCTCTCCTAGCAATTTTGAAATATCCATTTCGTAATTATTAACCATAGACACTATGCTGTTCAGTAGATCTCGAAAACATATTTCTTCTGAAACTTTGTACCCCTTGACCAACATCTCTCCATTACTCCTTCACCCTCACCCAAGCCCCTAATCACCACCATTCTAGTCTCCACTTCTATGAGTTCCACTTTTCTAATTCCACATATGGAATCTAGAAAATAAGTGGAGGTCACATGGTATTTGTCTTTCTGTGTCCGACTCATTTCACTTAGCATAACTTTCTCCAGTTTCATCTATATTGTGGCAAATGACACAAACTTTTAAAAATATAAAATGGATGTCTTTCACCTCTGGAAGATTTTCTCGTATTTTTTTTAATTCTCCTGTGTTCTTCAGTGTTCTTTCTTTCTGGGACATTTGTAGCTTGGATTTTCTCTCTTATTGTTCATTGTTACACTTGCTGAGCCTTTCATTTTTGCTCTGATATCATCAATATTCAAGAGCTCTAGGTATTTCTTTTTCAAGGCATTTGATTTTTATTTCATAGATGCAATATATTCTTTCATCTCTTCTGGAGTATCAAGGATTCATTCCCTGTTTCTAAATAATTTATTTTGAGTTCTTTTCTTCCATTTCTCCACACCCACTCCATCATTTATGTTAGAGGATTTCCATGTGGTAACCCTGGGATGTTCATACGTGTATAAAAATGCAGGGTTTAGAATGCTGATTAGAAGTTTGCCTTACAGTCATAGCTGGTGGGCTCAACTATAGGGTGATCTGACTCAGCCATTTTATTAAAAGGCCCTCAATTAATTGTATATTTAGGGCTTTTCTTATAAAATAGATTCCGTAGAGCAGAATCAATCTCTTCCTAAGGAGTGTAAGCCAGTTTAAATACTGTTCTGGAAATGGTATGTGTATAGGTGTCTAAAGCGATCTCACCACATCACAGATGGATTTTTACATAATCTCCTGTTTTTACTATGGTTTCTTTCTCTCTTGATTGTGGCTATTGTATCCAGCTAAGTCTGGTTCACATTCTACAGAGGATAATAAACCTCATGTCTTCTGCATTGGAGGAGGGCAAATCACCCTGTATGGTTAAGAATCAGGGGGTCTAATTGCTTCCAAACAGACTTTTCATTAGTTCTCCTGCTTTCAGTCTTGGCTTCACCCTTGTTTTCACAGCTCACACTGTATCTAAGGCCTCTAATCCCTAAATGTTTCTAAAGTTCTACAGTGCAAGTCAGTTTGCTCATCACCTTATACTGCTGAGTTGGACTTCATTCTTCCTAATCTGCTGAGTTAGTTTCCATATGTCTATCTGTTTTCTAGGTTCCTAAATTGTGTTGTTGTGACTTCCTCTCAAATTTCTTTGTCTTTCTAGATTTATAACATTTTTGTCATTTACTTTCATTCTGAGATCTTAGGAGGGAATGGAGGTAATCAGAAATACCTGTATCTGTGAAGTATATTTGTCTTCAAAAGAGACTCATCATTGAGGTCTTCAAAATTGAGCAAAATTCCTTAGTCCAGTTGTCATGATACATTTTACCGCCAGTTTGACAAGCTAAAGCAGTCTTAAACTGTGAATACCAAAGATTGCCAAGGTTTTAGCATGGTTATATTTTGGTGCCTCTTGTATACGGAGAGAAAAAAAAAAATTGCAGAGGGAAAGTAACTTTGGAAAAGGCAAAGTTAATTTTAGCCTGAATTACATACAGACAGATTGCATAACCAGATGGAATCAATGGTGACAGCCCTTTGGGACTTGGTAACCATGTGTACTGGAGAACCGTGTGTAATGTCGTATCCACAGCTGATTTGGAAAGTGCTTGGGACACTGACACTAGAATCTGGGAATGTCCCCTGGTAAATATTTTGGAAAATGCCTCTGGAAATACTGCTATCAGGTGCATTTGTGTGAACAGTTTTTACCCAGCCCCAGTGCATACCACCCTTACCTCTTGTCAGGCCCAGTAAGGGTTAATAAGAAGAACTGCATTATCCAAATGATATAGATATGTCAAGTAGCCTTCATAACAACAACTGCAGAAATAAAACCATCATATCAGTTAAAATATTTAAGCATGAATGAACTCTAGATTTTATAAAAATGTGCCCTCTTCCAACCCAGAAGAAGACATGAGGTTTACCCTCTGTAGAATGTGAACCAGACTTTTAACTGTGTATAATAGACATGATCAAGAGAGAAGGAAACCATAGTGAAAACAGAAGGTTATGTAAGCAAATCGTAAGTGTGTCTTAGCAAGCATTAGATGGATTCTGTTTTAAAAATTCACTGTCAGATGTTTAACACTGTTAGGAAATATGAGTGAGAGTGAGTTGGTGCTATCCTTGAAAACTGCCTTCATGCCTGAATCTAATAGGGCAACTTTAAGATGAGTTTCAGAAACCCTCTGTAGATCATCCTTTTAGGAAAAGAGAAGATTTCAGAGTCACTGAGAGGCAGAAAAAAGTTAGTAGGGCATTAAAAGTTTCAACCTGCTATTGTTAAAAAGTGATCCATTATATCCATCTTTCTGAAACCACTTCCTGAACTGCAGTGTGCCCACTAGGTTGCAAGTCACTCAGAGAGCAGAAGAGTCTAGGCTTTGCGGGTGGGAATGTGTGCACTATACATACCAGTGATAATTTCAGTGTTAAACCCCTGCACCCACAGCTGGGTAGCAGAAGAATGGGAACACTGCACCAAAACCTGTGGAAGTTCTGGCTATCAACTTCGTACTGTACGCTGCCTTCAGCCACTCCATGATGGCACCAACCGCTCTGTGCACAGCAAGTACTGCATGGGTGACCGTCCTGAGAGCCGCCGGCCCTGTAACAGAGTGCCCTGCCCAGCGCAGTGGAAAACGGGACCCTGGAGTGAGGTAGGTGTGTGAATTCTGAGCATGCATATGTAAAGTGTGTGTGTAAGCATGTGTAGATATTTTAATTTGGCTTAAACATCAGTTAGGCTTTGTGTGAACTGAGAAACTACTGCATATTTTGTAATTACCTGGAGCTATTAGGAAAAATTAATGCTTTAAAACAGTACCTGCACTTACGTTTAGTTGGTAGGGGCAAACCATGTTTATGTGTTTTGTAACATAGAGTAGAGCAGAAGTCTGATAGATGACTGTTCCTTTGTCCAATATTTTTGTTGACTTCCCTGTTCCTTCAGGATAAATTCCAAACCCCTGATACTGAATGCAGGGCCCAGCACCATTTTGCACCGCACTAACTCCTTTTATTCTTTCTTCATTCCTACTCTTTGTCCCAGTTCGAGTAAACTTCCCACTGTTCCAAACAGACCATGCTTGTTTGAGCCTCCCACCTTTCAGCTAACGTGGACTCCCCCTCCTCCTACCTGATAATTTCTCCTTCTCCACAAAAGCTCGTCTCCGTAGTCCTAATGACCACCTTCCAGGTGGTACCTTTCCTGGCAGTTCCTCCTCTACATCTGAAAGGCAGTGCAACTTAACTTTATCATGCTGTTCATGACAGAGTATTATAACTCTGATTCTTGAATCTGTATTTGCCACTAGTACACACATTTCTCAAAAATAGTGTGCCTGGTTTCCTCAGTACTCAGCTAGTGCTTAGCATACCTGTCCAGATGATGTTTGTTTGTTAATTGGCTGACTCCATGTTGCACTGTCAGCTATTACCACCTGTCTTAGATATTTCTAAAGATTCAAAATAAGAAATCTTGGTGTCATAGGAGAATCATTTATAGGGGGAAAGGGCATCAAAAATCAGATAGGAAACTAATGAGGAAGTGGAGAGTAAGCCCAGAAAGGAAGAAACAAGCAAGTTGTCTTATCTATTTCTTGCTGCTTTAACAGAATATCACAGATTGGGTAATTTATAAAGAACAAAAGTTTATTTGGCATATAGTTCTGGAGGCTGCGAAGTCCAAGGGTATGGCACTGGCATCTGAAGAGAGCCTTCCTGTAGCTGAAGGCATCACATGGCAAGGAAGCATGCAAGAGAAACACAGAAGATCCTTCTGTCAGGAGCCCATTCCTGCAATAACTAACCCATTCTCAAGATAATAGCATAAATCTATGCCCATAAATCACCTCTGAGAGGTCCCACCTCTTACAGGTCCCTCTCAACATTGTTACAGTGGCAGTTAAATTTCAACCTGAGTTTTGGAGGGGACATTCAAACCATAATACAAGTACAGGTCACCCACACAGGACCGTAATGCTAACTCATATCAAAGTCTCAGTAGAAGTCCCTCCTCCATAGCACCTTTCTAGGGCCATTGCATGGACGTTTCTGAGCTTAGTTTTGGAGCAGTAAAGATTTTCATTAGAGAAAAGAACTTAAGAACATGGAATAATAGTAGTTCCAAGGACGTTGAATTAACCATCCGAGGCAACTTATCAGTAAATTCTGCCATCTATAAGAAAGAAGAAGTGGGGACTTTCAATACCATGATTGGGTCCCTGAGAACAGACATCATCAACATTGTTTTTAGAAACTACAGCAGATGTTAACATTGTTATTAATCATGGCTTCTTTCGTAGGAAATGCTTACTAGGTACCAGGCATTTTGCTACTGCTCTATACACATTGTTTCCTTTGCCTTCATTTAGTCCTAAAACAATCTTATAAGGCAGGTATTATTATCCCAGCTTTCCACCAGATAAGGAAGTTGAATCTTATATAGAAAAAACAATGTGCCCAGGCCGGTAAATAAGGGAGTCAGAATATAAACTCAGTGGTATCTATCTTCAAAACCACTGTGCAGCATCACTTAATAGAGAACGAACACTAGATCTGTGTGTCTGTATGTGTGTGTGTGTATGTGCATGGTCTTGGTGGAATAAATGTCTGTAACCACAGCCTTTGTATCTGCAGTGTTCAGTGACCTGCGGTGAAGGAACAGAGGTGAGGCAGGTCCTCTGCAGAGCTGGGGACCACTGTGATGGTGAAAAGCCTGAGTCGGTCAGAGCCTGTCAACTGCCTCCTTGTAATGGTAGGTGTCACACCAATTGACTTCACGGCTCTGATGTTTTTAAACCTCAAAAAGCAGAATTTCCTTTTGAGAGAAGTTATAGAATTTACATTCGTTTACTGATAAATAACCAAAGGAAAACACCTGTGAAATATTAGTCCAATTCAGTTCTTTAAGATCAGCATTTGAGGCAATGTCCTACACTTTTTAATTATCATGACCACTATAGCCCTGCCATTTCTGGCTGGTGACGTTGGGGTGAGGGCTGTGCTATGTATATGTAACATCTATCAATTTGTGTTGCTCATAGGAACTACTTAATTTTTCCTTGTTATATTTAACTATAACTTCACATCTTTATTAAAAAGCATAATTTTGCAACGGTTTGGAAATATTTTACTGAAATTATTCAATTTTGATGTGTGGGTAATGTCACTCAACTCTAAAGCCATTTCCAGTAACTGTCTATCCATAGAGTAACTTCAGACAGACACCTTGCACACAGGATCAAATTAAGCATTTGCCTGACCTACCAACTTGCTGTATGGCAAAAGCAGGGTTTATTGTCTTTATTTAGTCAATTTGCTATTTTAAAACAGCAAAATGGGGCCAGGTGTGGTGGCTCACACCTGTAATCCCAGCACTTTGGGAGGCTAAGGTGGGTGAATCATCTGAGGGCAGGAGTTCAAGACCAGCCTGACCAATATGGGAAAACACTGTCTCTACTAAAAATACAAAAATTAGCTGGGTGTAGTGGAGCATGCCTGTAATTTCAGCTACTTGAGAGGCAGGGGCAGGAGAATCGCCTGAACCCAGGAGACAGAGGTTGCAGGGAGCCGAGATCATGCCACTGCACTCCAGCCTGGGTAACAGAGTGAGACTCCATATCAAAAAATAAGCAATAAAACAAGCAAAATGTATTGGATCGTTTCTGTCTCTATCACTGTCTCCTTCTGCCTCCATTTCCATAGCTCTCTGTCCACATCTGTCTCTATCCTGCACTGGCTCATCTGTGTCTCCATTTGCGCTCCTCTGTCTCTCTCTTATTTTGGGTGTCTGTCTTGCTCTGTTTCTGATGAGCTGTCACCTGCTGCGTGTATGTGGCTCACTTTCTGTGTCAGTCACACATGCTTTTTCTAGTCCTTACTCTTTCTTGCTCTCCTTCCCTCTCCCTGTCCTAGTCTCCGTGGCTCTACCTCCTGTCGTTCTTTTTCCCTCTCATCATCTCTCTCCTCCTGCCTCTTCCTGTCTCTTCCCCCTCTTTCCTTATTCCGTGTGTTTGTCTCTCTTTCTCTCCCATTTTCTCTTTCTCAGTGTCCTCCCGTCCACCCTCTCCCTTTCTTTCTTTATCCTCCCCTTCCTGTCCAACTTCGTGTGTCTGTCTCTGTTTCTCCATCTCTTCCACCTCTCTTTCTCTCTCTCTCTCTCTCCCCGTCTCTTATCTCCTCCGTTGCCTTAGTCTGTTCTAGCTGCTATAACAAAATACCTGAGACTGGGTAATTTATTAAAAAAAAAATTATTGCTCAGAGTTCTAAGTCTAGAAGCCCATGATCAAGGCATCCGCAGATTTAGTGTCCGGTGAGGGCTTCCTAGATGGTGCCTCGTTGTTCTGTCCGCATGTGGTGAAAAGGGCCAAGGAGCTCCCTTGATTCTCTTTTATAGGGCACAAATTCCATTCATAAGCACTTCACCCCGATAGCCTAGTCACCTCCCAAAGGCCCCACCCTGTTAGTACCATCGCCTTGAGGATTAGGTTTCAACAAAGGAATTTGGGGGGCACACATTCAGACCATACCCACCTTTTTCCTCTCCTTCTTACAGTTCTTTTTCTCTATTCCTCCATCTTTCACTCCTTTTGTCTGTCTCTTTCTCCTCCTTTCTCTTCCTAGGCCCTCCACTGACCTGTCTTTTTCTCTTCCTGTCTCATTTTCTCTCCCCAAGTCTCTCTCTCACTGCCCTCATCTGTTTATTGCATTTTCTCTTCCCTCATATTTTCTTCTCCTCCCTTGTTTTCCTAGCCCACCCATCTGCCTCCACCACAACCTTTCTCTTAAATGCAGTTCTGCTAAATCCATGCCAGTGACAAATGTGGACATTGTTTTCACACACTAGAAGACTCAGGACTAAAGAAGTTGCTTTGTGCTTGGCCTCCAACACCATAAGTAAGACATTGATTGAATATTGACATCTGCTGAATGGTGCTTTTTGTCAAGAAAATTGGCAAAGCACTATCTTGTCAAATGTTTTTTTTTTTTTTTTTTGAAGAAATTTCAGGCTTTAAGTCTTTAACCCTTATAAATTATTTCATTATAAATTTCATTTGAAATATGTTATAGCAAGAACATATCTGACCATGTGGGGGAGACATAGGACTTATATATTTAATCATTTTACTTTGGAAAGTATTGATATATGTAAAAGCTCAAAATACAAATCAAAACCAAAAGAACAAAGTTTACTCAGAAGTTTTAACATACACTGTCACCATAATATTTTATTCTTATGTAGTTATTCCTGTTAAGAGGCTACCACTTTGTAAGTAAGCTTTATCTATCTTGGAGCTGGTACAGCTGTGTATTTCTACAGATGTGCCCAATGGTTAGCAAGAATTTTCTTGATTTTGCTTCTTTAGCCAGAAGAAATTGTGTTGAATATAAAACCAAGGAGCTAATAAGATAGCTTAACTATTTTAGTGATTTCATATCCCTTTTAGTTGTTCTGTTGTTCTGAAATCGAGGCCCAAAGGTCAATCCTAAGAGTTCTAAATGGTCGCATGTTTCTACCATATTTCAAGGAAAATAAGTAATACTTTCTACCAGAATCTCAAACTGCTATTAGGATCAAATGGCCTTTTGAGACCATGTGTGAATCTCTTTTCCAGAACTTCTTATAATGATTTGGGGGTGGAACGAGAAGTCTGAAAAGTTTCCTTCATTTTTTTTTAATTGATTGATTTTTTTATGTGACTCCATATTTTGATTGTACCATTTTTTTTTGCCTATAAGCTCTTCCCATTTATCAGTAGGCAAATTACCATAAGGTTAATGTATTCCTTTGCTCAGATTTTTCTCAGAATATCTCTCCCATTTCCTCCTCCACACAAAAGTATATTCTGGCCCTAATGAAACCCAGGTTACGAACAGGACTCTGCAATGCCAGAGTGCTCACACTTAGAAATGGGAGAACTTTGGTTGGACTCGTTCTCTAACTCAGAGAAAATAGATCATACTTCCAAGAGGGGCCTCTGAACAGGGGTGATGAGGGAAAGGAGTTAGGGGAAAAAGAGAGTTCAAGGTCAGATAAGGTCCTCTCCTCTTAAGACCTATAGCCTGACATATACAGAAAGAAGACATTTTCTTATTTTGAGATATGGGTTTAAAAAAAAAGTAAATCACACCTGAAATTAATATTTAAGGTGAAACCCATTAACATAATGCACAGACATTTATAACATAATTAGATGATGACCTAGCTTATACGAAGTATTCAGCCACATTATACCATATAATAGACCTGCACATATCAAGCATGTATGAGTCATTTCACAATTTGGAAAGTGGAGATAGTATTACAGCTCATTGTTGGTAATTTTAGTCCTCTATTGGCTTTGCCAACTGACTCTCTTTTTTTTGTTTCAAACTTTAGAAAAAGGATTTTTCAATTTTTGGGGAGTTATGTAGCAGGTTTCTTTCTTAGCAATATAGTATTACCCAATAATACACTGACTGTAATTTTAAGTGATTCTATTACATAAATGCCACAATTGACAGTTCTTTGCATTTATTCTTTGGGCATGGATCAGTGTTTCTGTGTTGCACATCTGCAGGGATGCTACTCTATGCACTGGTTCTGTCATCAGAGAGGCACAGGATATGTCTTTATTTCATAACGTATACCCAGGATGACTAAAACTATGCACAAGTTAATATTTTTATGATTGGATTTGGATTATCTGAAATCCAATCGGATATTTGGATTATCTGAAATCCAAATCTTGTAACCTGGAATCAATAAAATTTTAAAGTAATAAAAAAAGTGTACACATGCAGTATGAAACGTTTTAGAAGTGTTACTTTAGATGTTATCAAGTGTTTTATGAGTATTACTTTAGTATTTTTTAGACCAAGTGCTGTCAATTCAATGAAATTACATTTTATGAGTGTTACTAAGTATCCTTCAAACATAAAGTACTGTCAATTAAATAAAATTAAGGGTGAGAACCATGAATTATTCATAAGAAATTTGGCATACTTTACCCAAATTTGTGCATTCAGATAACAAATAATCTGAGAATATTCAATGATAAACATGAAACTATTTTATTCAAACTGGATATTTTGTTTTTTTGTTTTTTTTGAGACGGAGTCTCGCTCTGCCACCCAGGCTGGAGTGCAGTGGCGTGATCTCAGCTCACTGCAAACTCCGCCTCCTGGATTCACGCCATTCTCCTGCCTTAGCCTCCCAAGTAGCTAGGACTACAGGTGCCCACCACTGCACCCGGCTAATTTTTTTTGTATTTTTAGTAGATACAGGGTTTCACCATGTTAGCTGGGATGGTCTCGATCTCAAACTGGAGAATTTTTAAAAATCAATATGGTATTTTGATTATTCTTTGGAGAATACCTTTGTAAGATTTGTTTTGTTTTTATAAATGTTTAGTATTTATTTTGATTTCATATTTTAACATAATGTAGGGAATACCCTCTGAGAAAGTCAGAAATACCATAAAATAAAAATACAGATGCCCCTTTGCATCCTAAAAATTTAACCACAGCATTAAATAAATTCTCTTTGCCCATTCTAAAAACAGATATATGTTCCTACTTGGAGGAAAAAAATACCCTCTGTGGTCTGAAGACTTCTGGTGGAAATATTAAAATAATGATCATCACAAGGACTTTGTAGATAAAGAACTATTTATTTTAATGAATTCATTCTAATGTTCATATTTTTAATGCAAAAGCCTGTGTGGATCACTCCCATTGGTGTCAGATTGCACTTAAATCTTTTTACATTCATTAAAGATTTTCATTTTTTCCTCCTTTCATTTTATGTTTAGATGCATGTATTGGTTTATTTTCTTTTTATTTTTGCAGATGAGCCATGTCTGGGAGACAAGTCCATATTCTGTCAAATGGAAGTGTTGGCACGATACTGCTCCATACCAGGTTATAACAAGTTATGTTGTGAGTCCTGCAGCAAGCGCAGTAGCACCCTGCCACCACCATACCTTCTAGAAGCTGCTGAAACTCATGATGATGTCGTCTCTAACCCTAGTGACCTCCCTAGATCTCTAGTGATGCCTACATCTTTGGTTCCTTATCATTCAGAGACCCCTGCAAAGAAGACATCTTTGAGTAGCATCTCTTCGGTGGGAGGTCCAAATGCATATGCTGCTTTCAGGTCAAACAGTAAACCTGATGGTGCTAATTTACCCCAGAGGAGTGCTCAGCAAGCAAGAAGTAAGACTGTGAGACTGGTCGCTGCACCATCCTCCCCACCCACCAAGAGGGGCCACCTCAGTTCAGCTTCACAAATGGCTGCTGCTTCCTTCTTTGCAGCCAGTGATTCAATAGGTGCTTCTTCTCAGGCAAGAACCTCACAGAAAGATGGAAAGATTATTGACAACAGACGTCCGACAAGATCATCCACCTTAGAAAGATGAGAAAGTGAACCAAAAAGGCTAGAAACTAGAGGAAAACCTGGACAACCTCTCTCTCCCCATGGTGCATATGCTTGTTTAAAGTGGAAATCTCTATAGATCGTCAGCTCATTTTATCTGTAATTGGAAGAACAGAAAGTGCTGGCTCACTTTCTAGTTGCTTTCATCCTCTTTTGTTCTGCATTGACTCATTTACCAGAATTCATTGGAAGAAAGCACCAAAGATTATTAAAGAAAAAAAATATGTTGCTAAGTTTGTGTTGGTCGCTCTCTGAAGCAGAAAAGAGACTGGAACCAATTGTGCATATCAGCTGACTTTTTGTTTGTTTTAGAAAAGTTACAGTAAAAATAAAAAAGAGATACCAATGGTTTACACTTTAACAAGAAATTTTGGATATGGAACAAAGAATTCTTAGACTTGTATTCCTATTTATCTATATTAGAAATATTGTATGAGCAAATTTGCAGCTGTTGTGTAAATACTGTATATTGCAAAAATCAGTATTATTTTAAGAGATGTGTTCTCAAATGATTGTTTACTATATTACATTTCTGGATGTTCTAGGTGCCTGTCATTGAATATTGCCTTGTTTGACATTCTACAGGTTAATTTTCAAAGCAGAGTATTACAAAAGAAAGTTAGAATTACAGCTACTGACATATAAAGGGTTTTGTTGAATCAACAATGTGATACATAAATTATAGAAAAAGAAAAAAATCACAAAAGCTATAGATATACACATATCAGGTTACCTATTGCCTTCTATATTTATAATTTAAAGGATTGGTGTCTTAATACACTTACGGTCACAGGGATCAACGAATAGTAAATGAACTCGTGCAAGATAAAACTGAAACCCTCTTTCTGGGACCTCAGTAGGCACCGTTGAGGTGTCTTTTGTTTTTGTGTGCGTGTGTTTCTTTTTTAATTTTCACATTGTTGACAGATACAAACAGTTATACTCAAGGTACTGTAATAATCGCAAAGGAAAAAGTTTTGGGATAACTTATTTGTATGTTGGTAGCTGAGAAAAGTATCATCAGTCTAGAATTGACATTTGAGTATAGTAGAGCTTTGGGGCTTTGAAGGCAGGTTCAAGAAAGCATATGTCAATGGTTGAGATATTTATTTTCCATATGGTTCCTGTTCAAATGTTCACAACCACAATGCATCTGACTGCAATAATGTGCTAATAATTTATGTCAGTGGTCACCTTGCTCATAGCAAAGCCAGAAATGCTCTCTCCAGGGAGTAGATGTAAAGTACTTGTACATAGAATTCAGAACCGAAGATATTTATTAAAAGTTGATTTTTTTTCTTGATAGTATTTTTATGTACTAAATATTTACACTAATATCAATTACATGTTTTGGTAAACTAGAGAGACATAATTAGAGATGCATGCTTTGTTCTGTGCATAGAGGAGACATTTAAGCAAACTACTATAGCAAACTCAAAAGCTAAAACTGAACTAATTTGATGTTATGCAAACATCTTGCATTTTTAGTAGTTGATATTAAGTTGATGACTTGTTTCCCTTCAAGGAAACATTAAATTGTATGGACTCAGCTAGCTGTTCAATGAAATTGTGAATTAGAAACATTTTTTTAAAAGTTTTTGAAAGAGATAAATGCATCATGAATTATACATAAATGGGAGGAGATAGTGTTATCAGCATAATGATTTTGAGGTCAGTACCTGAACTGCGTAAAAATATATTAGCAAACTAAAATGTAGATAAATTAAACTCTCAAAGCACAGAATGTGCAAGAACGTTTGCATTTTAATCATTGTAAACTAACAACTTAAACTATTGACTCTATACCTCTAAAGAATTGCTGCTACTTTGTGCAAGAATTTTGAAGGTCAAATTAGGCAAATTTCAGATAGTAAAACAATCCCTGAGCCTTAAGTCATTTTTTATTTTTCCTAAAAATTCCCATAGGATAAAATACTCTCTAGTTTACTTGCGTGTGCATACATCTCATCCACGGGGGAAGATAAGGATGGTCACACAAACAGTTTCCATAAAGATGTACATATTCATTATAATTCTGACCTTTGGGCTTTCTTTTCTACCAAGCTAAAAATTCCTTTTTATCAAAGTGTACACTACTGATGCTGTTTGTTGTATTGAGAGCACGTAGCAATAAAAATGTTAACAAAATATAGATCTGGCTCTATATAGATTTCATCATTAGATTCATCATGGGGTAATGGAAATGTGTATTTCCTCTTATGCAGTGAAATGACATCAAATTTATTTACTACTTCTAGTTGTTTGAAAGACTCAAGTGACTGTCTCCTGTTTTCACATCATGGTATATTACAATGATTTTTTAAAAAAACAAAAACAAAATAAGAGGTGGCTTTTTGGTTAAATGTGTCTCATAGAACTATGAAGAAGATGAGTAAAGATGGTGACCACGCTAGTATTTCAGAGAAAGAAATGGTTACCTTCTGTTTTTAAAATCTGCAACTTCAGAGTGATTTTTAAATAAAAGCTTTCCATTAATTTTGAACGTTCATTACCTGAGAATTGGCGGAAACACATTACTCAAGACTCAGGAGTCTGGGGAGGCAGGAACCATCACAGTGCAAGGCCTTTTGGTATGGAATAAACAAATGTTGCTAAAATTACAAATCTGCACAAAGAACAAGTCTTTTAGCTGAGATATTTGGAGACTTACAAGAAGATGCTCACTCCCACTAGTAGTTCAAGGTAAAAACAAACTTCTCATGGTGGAAGATACAGAGCCAGTAGGTCTGCTTTCTATTCCTGAAACAAAATGACAAGATTTCTAAACTTCTCAAGAAGTTATGATACTCTGGTTAAGAGTATGAGCAGTAAAATCAGACTGCTGGTTTACCTCCTGGTTCTAAAGTCAACCAATGGTGACTTGGAGGAGTTACTTAATGTGACTAAGCCTCACTTGTTTTATATGTAAAATGAAGATGATAACACTACATACATCATAAAGCTGTTTGAGCAAACAAAAATTGAGAATCCTGGAAAAACAATAAACACAGTACCTCATGGGATAGACATTAAGTGTTGGGTAAAAGATTGCCATTGTTATTTTCTCCAGAATATCTATTTTTTAAACATTTATCTTGTGATGCGTGATCAACAAACTTCAAAGGATTCAATTTGAATATTTTAAACCAAGGAAACGATTTCCACAAAGTCCCTTCTGCCCAAAGTATCCCATGTGCCCAAAAGAATGTGGAACACAAGAATAGAAGCAGAGAGTTGCATGAACTATGTATATAATGCAACAGGTTTTTCATAATAGGCACAACCTGGCAAATGACTCCAAAGATTAAGGCAACTGTGTTTTCTATGGTGGCATCCTGTACTACAAGATATTGTCCTCAGACTTGCTGCCACCAAGTCAGTCCTCTTCTCTTGATTACAGACTTTCTCTGGGACCTATAGAAGGGGCTCTGGGTCTTATATGCCAAGGGAAGAAGGGCTCATGTATACCCTTTAATCGTAATTGAACTATATACATTTTGTCCCTGGACAAATAAAAAAAAAATCTATTTTGTATTCATTAGTACTTAGAACTGTGCCCTGCTCTTTGTACAAACTTTGCAACTATATTATCTACTACATTCTGTAAAATCTCTGCTGCCGAAAACAGATTTTTCAGAGTTATGACTGTGTATCCCTTCTGTTTTTAGACTTTTTCTGTCTCTATTAACTTATTTGACAGAAACAGGAACTAGCTAGTGTTGAACTGGAAAGGATCTTTAGATATTATCTAGCCTAGCACTCTTCCTTTTCCAGGAATAGGATTAGGACCCAAAGGTGATGTCTCCAAAATCTCATTTGTGAATTTGGATAGAACTGGGATTAGAAGAGAGATTAGTACTCCAACTTTCAGTTCATTTTTTCTCCCATAGCTAGGATCCATCTATTCTATAAAAATAAGGGACTCCGATGAAAAGAAAGTCAATTATCCCAAGATGAGCAAGTGTCTATGTGATCATGCTAAAGAAGAGAGCCAAAGTGTGCATTTTGACAGATAAAATGTGAACGTCTAAGACTGAAGTACTTTGCACTTCCAAATGAACCTGCTGCAACCACCACATTACCCAGAAATGTGTTCAGCTACATGCTAGGGACATCTTCATTTGTTTATATTGGTAACAGGAATGAGTTGTATTTCTATAGCCTTTCAGAAGACCTGTCCAAAATATTCTGGTTTTGTGTGGAGGGGGGCATTGCAACCCTTATTTTTACATCTCAGATGTTGCATGGTGTGTGGAGATAGCAACATAGCATCTAGTGGAATGCTTTAGTTAATTTCCGCAACGTTCCTAACATGGAGATTCACTTGTCAGAAGCAGCAGCCACTCTGATTCCATCTGCTTTTGCTCTGGGTTTTCATGACCATTAGCAATGATCTTGAATGATGTGAGTGAGCTGGATAAATAGTCTCTTTAGCCATATAGCCAAGTGCATTGTTTTCTTTCCTTCATATTTGTTCTGACTTGAATTTTTAGTGTTTTCTTACATACATTTATTAAATTTACAAGCAGACCCAGGTCTGCATCATCATACAAGGAAGGATCAAACTTTTGCTTGAATCTGTTTGTGCTTCATGACCCACTTTCTGATCTCCTTTCTTCACCACCAAACTTTTCAAGGGACTGGCTTACATTCTCTGCCTCTCCTCTTTCCCGCCCTTACCAGCATTCACTCTGGGGCCCACTGCAGCCTGTATTCTACCCCAAGCACACAACAGAAGAACCACGCTCAAAAGTCATTCCTAATTGCTCCTTCTCACTTGAAGAATTCATGGATTCGACAAAATTTTATTGTGCTCTGATTGTGTGCCAGGCAGCATTCCAGGTGCTTACAATACAGTAGTGAGAAAATAATGAAAATTCCTGCTGTCCTATAGAGGGTACATTGTAGTAGAAAAAACACAGCAAACAATAATCATCGTGCGTGGCTTTGATATCAAGTACATTAAAACGTGATTAAGAAGAGCAAAGTGCAGTACTGAGTGGGAGAGTAGTGGCAGACTCATTTAGACGGTGAAAAACTTGAAGGAAGTAAGAAAATTATTTCTACAATCTCTGGGGAAGAACATTCCAGGAAAAAGCAGCATCCAGTGCAAAGGCCCTAAAGTGCAGTATGTCTGGTAAGTGCAAGGAACAGCAACAAGGACAGTGAAGTGGATATAAGTGTTTGATGGGGTCACTAGGAGAAGATAAAAGAGAAGTAAGAGGTGAGAAATCACACACAATCTCGTGGGTTAGTATAAAAACTCTGGCCTTTATTTTTCCCAGATTCTCTCCAGCATTACATGGCCTTGGTGAAAAGAACCCGGGATTTTGTCTCATGCAACTTGGATTTAAAACCCGTCTTCCATTCACAAACCCGTAGGACTTGTCTCTTTAGTACATAGTTCCCTCATCTACAAAGTTGAATGAAAGTATTATCTGACAGACTTCTAGTGTGAATCAAATGAGCTCATGTCCCTAAAACTGTATTTTTAAGGATATTGTTACAGTTGATTTTATTATAAATTTTTATATTATAGACTTTGCCATTGTATAGTCTGGTATTATATAATTTATATGTCAGATGGGACTTTGTAGGATATCCAGGGAAAACACCCTCATTCTCGGTCCCATTGGCTGGCTCCTCCATCTTTCATGACCTCTTACAAAGTTAATTCCAAATCTCCATGAGTAAGCCTTCACATCTATACCAAACCACAAACACATTCCCCCGTGTCTGCTGAACTTCTTACCTCTGCTGTCACAACGTACTTCAGCATTTCTAAAAACCAAGTGATTCCTACCTTTCCAAGAAACCTAGGTCTTAGTCCTGTGTTCTGTGTTGCTCATCAAGCTCAGCCTTGCCAAGAACCAGCCATACTTTTTCACTATCATTCTTTTCTTTGTCTTTTACTCTACGTATATAATCAGCTCCCTTGTTCTGTTTATTTCACTTCTAAAATGACTCTTGTCTCTGTTCCCTCTTTTTTCTCCCTGTTATCTCTCCCTAGTTCACATTAGGCTTTGTCTGGAACTCTCATAATTGACTTGTGAATGTCTCCGTCTCTTTGGGGTCTTCTCCAATGTTATACTCACCCCGCCCTCAGATTTTCTTGTGTGTGTGTCACTATCCTATTCAAGCCATGCCATGCCAAACCAAATAGTATCTATGCTTTCTCTTTTTCATATTTCGTGGTGTTCACTCCACTTTTTATACTCCTAGTTCACAAATCCCACCCCAGATATTTCTATTTTTTTATTCTTGTTGTTCCACATAAAACTAACCCTAGCTTCTCAAGTCCCTATAAAATGGATTCCTTTCTCCTCTGCTATCTTTGTGAATTTGCTTTTAGAGAAGGAAAGGACCATTTCTCAATCTTTGTATACCCAGAGTCTTTTCCTCTTAGTAGATATTTGTTGAATAAGTGAACAAATAGTTTCTTACCCATTCATTATAATAGACTCAACTTTCTTTCATCTCTTATCGTTTTCACTTACTTTTCCATGTGGTGTTTTCTTCTTACAAGAAGAAAGTAGATTTGCCTGACCAAGGACAACTAGCTTGTCAACTCCAGTTCAGGTTATTATTTCCAAGAGGCAAGTTATTATTAAAATAGTTAAGAAACCTAGTTCCCATATTTACGTGGAAGTTTACAACCCTTATTTTGATCACATTATTAGACTTCTTAAACTACTAGATGAAAAAGAAAAGAATCTATACTGTTGTAGTCACTTATACATATCGAGAGTCAGGGTGATTGGAAGAGACACGATTTAAAGTTTATATCGCAGCCTGGCAGAAATTTCCAAATGCAGTGAGAAAGTGTGGTGATCTTATCTAGTCTCCTGTCTTTAAATACCATCTATTGGCTGAAAACTTCCAAAAGTATTTCTCTACCCCATATGTTCTCTTGAATTCCAGACTCATATTTATAACTACTTACTTGACATTTCCAGTTGGATGACTAGTAGAAATTTATAGCCTAAAAAGTCCAAATCTGGACTCCTATTTTTCCACTTTACTGGCCTGGCCCCCAACCCACCTCATCCAGAATTTTTATTCCTTCCAGCGTCTCATATCAAACCATGGAATTACCCATGAATCTTTGTATTAGTTTTCCATTGTTGCTATTACAAATTACCATAAACTTAATGGCTGAAACAACACAAATATCTTACAGCTCTGTAGGTCTGATACAGGTCCCACTGGGATAAAATTAAAGTGTCAGCAGGGCTGAATTCTCTTCTGGAAGCTCCAGTGGATAATTCATTTCCTTGCCTTTACTGAGTTCTAGCAGCTGCCTATATTCCTTGGCTTGTGGTCCCTTCTTGTTTTAGCACAATTTCTACTTGAATCATCTGACTAAATGTCAATGCACTATATCTCTTCTTAACTACATAGGTACCTAAAGAAAAGACTTACGTGCATTCTCACACATCACCCATATATAACTTACATCCTTTAAAGGCAGAGACATTTAATGGAAGAAATGGCACACATATTTGTCATTGTGTACAGTGAAACAATTAGACACCCAACTTTAACATTAATGGAACAAATCATGGTTGTGCATTGTATGACTGAACTGAAGCTGATGTTTCTAGCAGAACCTCTGTGAAGAACGGTCTAAAGCCCTGCCCATTGACTTTTCCATTTGAATAGGTCATTAAACAGTTATATTGTAGAACATTTACCTTCCCAAGCCAGATATGCCACATGAATATTCTCAATTGAAAAAGAAAATAGGCTGGGCGCGGTGGCTCCAGCCTGTAATCCCAGCACTTTGGGAGGCCGAGACGGGCGGATCACGAGGTCAGGAGATCAAGACCATCCTGGCTAACACGGGATTGCATTGGGGAGTTATACCTGATATAAATGATGAATTGATGGGTGCTGACGAGTTGATGGGTGCAGCACACCAACA
>NW_012120710.1:3255826-3378848 GCF_000951035.1 Colobus angolensis palliatus | reverse complement strand
AAAAACTTTCCAAGGTACTCTCTTATAGTTAGCTTAGCACTTTGTTATTCAAATATATACTCATTAAATTTAACACACGCACTCCTAGAGTTTATTCCTTTGTTATTCCACAAATGTATTTTGAGCTTTAAGAATATATTGGATAATTTATAAGCGTATGAAAACATTTCAAAGTTTAAAATAATATTCTAAGCTTGTGGTGGTTCACACCTGTAATCCCCTCACTTTGGGAGGCCGAGGCAAGTTGATCACTTGAGGCCTGGAGTTCAAGACCAGCCTGACCAACATGGTAAAACCCCATTTGTACTAAAAATAGAAAAATTAACCAGGCATGGTGGTATGCACCTGCAGTCCTAGCTACTCAGGTGGCTGAGGCACAAGAATTGCTTGAACCTGGGAGGGGAGGTTGTAGAGCGCTGAGATCATGCCACTGTACTCCAGCCTAGGTGACAAAGTGAAACTTTGTTGAAAGAAAGAAAGATAGAGATAGAGAGAAAAAGAGAGAGAGAGAAAGAGACAGAGAGAGGGAGATAGAGAGAAAGAGGAAGGAAGAAATTAATTCACAATTAAGTTACTCAAAATCCGTAAGTAGCTGATCATAGCTATAATGAGCAATAATCTCTGAAAAGAAGCTTTAGAAAACCTGAGATTCCTATTTCAACATGTCTATAAGTATTTAGGTTTTCGCTTTCTTCACCCTGGGTTCTCTGTGCTACCTACTTCCTGTTATGCTGTTTAAAATCCTAAAGTAGCATTTGAAGTCCTCCATGATTCAGAAGACAGTGAAGGTGAATTACAGTCCGAGGAAGTCAGGCATTTCCAGAGTGAACTCTACTGCATTTTCACACGCCTCAAGGCCAAATATCTTCTAGCTATTACACCACATTTAAAAATCTAGGATTCATGCCCCAGTAGTGTGTGCTTGACATTTGTCTAGCTCTTCGTCTGAAGTGTAATACAGAGAACACCTGTATGCTCAACCTGATCCGTGCAGCTTCTCTCCACCTTCTCATCTGTCTGTGAGCTGCCTCCCCACTGAGAATACTGCTTCTCCCATGTCTCTCAGGTGGGTGCTGGATATTATCTTCCACATGGCTTAGTATCACAGGGCCTAGAAGTAGATAGGTATCTTCCAGGACCTCATTGCTGCTGCCAGGTTATTTTAACCTCCTCCACTATAAAACGTCTGACTGTGAATATACACTCTTCACTACTCCTCTTGTTTCAGTCATCTTCACACTCCCCCCAACTCCCCTCCCAAGACACTACTATCAATTCTTGAAGAGAATAGCTTACCATTACTCTCTTCACCAGTACCCCTATAATTCTCAGTGATTTTAATATCCTCATTGGCAATTCTTTCCGTATCGTGGTCTCTCCATTCCCAGAGCCCCCTACTTCAATAATCTCACCATGCATCTTACTTCAGGCCATGGTCTCTGAGAAGTAGTCTGTTCTATGCCTATTTTCTAGCTTCTGGTCACCAGCAATCCTTGGCATTCCTTGCTTGCACATGCATTACTCTAACATATGCCAGTTTTGACATAGCATTTGCCTATGTGTTTCTCTGTCTCTGTGTCTCTGTTTCTCTTCTAAGGACATCAACCATTGGATTAGAGCCTAACCTAATCCAGTATGATCTCATTTTAACTAATTATGTCTGCAAAGACCCTATTTCCAAATAAAGTCAAATTCTTAGGTTCCAGTTGGACATTAATTATTGGAGAACATTATTCAAACTAGTGCACCACCAAATTCTTCTTCTCTTCTAGTATACTAGAGCAATTGTTCCTCCTTCTACTTGTGGTCTAGATAATACTTACTCCCACATTTTCCAGGGTGCTCTTTTATTTTTCTCTTGAATAATTAGCCTTTTCTCTTATCTCTACTATTATCATAGAAATACATTTCAGTATCTTTCATACTAAAGATTTACTTGATCCCACATTCTCAGCAACTTCTACCATCCCTTTATTTGTCTGCTCTTCTTTATAGACAAAATTTTCAAAAGAATTGCTTATACATGTTGTCTTCATTTCCTCATTGCTCATCTCTCTTCTTTACCATAGTTTTTTCCACCCCAAACCTCTTCTGAAATTGATCATGTCAAAAAAGTCCCCAGTAACCTCCTATATTAGTCAAGGTTCTTCAGAGAAACAGATTCATTATAAGAAATTGGCTCGCACATTGATAGAGGCTGGCAAGTCTAACTACAGCCTGGTCTGACAGACTGGAAACCCAATGCTATACTTCCACTTTAACAACAGTTTGCCATAGAGCCAGTGTGGATAAGCCAATGCTGCAGATGCAGGCCAAAGGCGATCTGCTGGAGAATCTGCTCCTACTTGAGGGAAGCTGGTCTTTTTGTTCTATCCAGGCCTTCAACTGAATGAAAGAAGCCCATTGACATTATGAAAGGCCATCTGCTTACCTCAAAGTCCACCAATTTAAATTATTCTCATCCAAAAATACCCACAGAAATACCTAGAATAATGTTTGACCAAATATCTAGATACCCCTTGGCCTACCCACATCAGCATATAAAATTAACCGTCATGCTGCCATATTGTCAAATCGAATGAATATTTAGTTGCCCTCATATTATTCATCATGGCAGCAGCATTTTAACATAGTTCATTACTATCTGAATTATTTCTGTCTTGCTCTCTATGAAACCACTCTCCTGCTTCTCTTCTGAAACTATTAGTTGCTATTTCCTGTTTTCCTTTGCAGATTCCTCCTCTTCTGCCCAACGTAACATGTAGTTGTTCTTCAGGCCTACATTCTTGGATCTGTTACTGTCTCCTTCTATATTTTCCTTCTTGGTAAACTTCTTTTCTGTGGCTTTAGGGATCCTCTAGAGGCAGGATGTCAGCTCCATTTTCACTTCCACTTCAGATCATTCCTCCGAGATTCATGCTCACATGTCTACAACTGCCTATCTAACATCTCTACCTGGATATCTTAGAAGCACCTCAAACTGAACATGCAAGTAGGACTTAATGTCTTCCACACCTGTCCTCCTCAGTCAACCTCCTGCCTGGCCCAGTTTCTTCCATAGAAATGGTAACACTTCTACCTGGTGACTTAAGTCAGTTAAATCAAATTATTTCCTTCATTCTCATCCTCATACCATATCTATGACATCAAAAAAGCAAAATCTCAGATGTAGCTGTTTAGCTCTACATCCACAGCTTAGTTGATGTGGCCATCAACTCTCACTTGGACTGTGAGTTTCACCATTTCTACTCCTGATTGTATTTAACCCATAACAAGGTAATTGTGTAAGATGTGCCAGCTTAAGCACATTAATGGTATTCCACTGTAGTAAGAATAAAACTCAAACTCATTACTCTAGCTCTGTGACCTGACTCCTGGCCCTTTATTCCATCTAGTTCTATTCCATTTCTTCACTTTCCATGCTTTAGCTACAATGATCTTCTTTTATTTCCTTAAGTGCAATGTCTTCCCACCATCTGTTTTTTTGTGTATCCTGCTATTACTGCTTAAAATCTTTTGCATTTTCCCCACTTGTTAGGAGAAATGCAGAGAAGAGAACAATCTGTTTTGAGCAGATTAAAATAACTTTTAGAAAGTTATTTTAAAAGATTTTAAATGAAAGAAGGAATTCACGAAGTAATAAAAAGAAAGGACAGAAGAAAAAAGAGAAAGTACTACCAGGTAAATGCAGGACATGTTGGAAGGGAAAGGGCGACACTTTAGAGAAATTGCAAGTAGCCTCGTATGCCTTGAGCTTAGTGCTTGTGGATATAGTGGGTCCATTTGGGTCGATCTCTACCAGGCCCAGTTCTTCATGAAGCATATGACACTACTTCTGAATATGACAGGGCAGAATTCTACTTGGGGCTAATATGAAACACTGAGATGTTACCATATTTCTTCCGGACCTAGAGGTGAATATGGTTAGCATTTCAAGTTACTCCAGGGATCCTGGAAAGTTTCAGCTAATATTAATATAAACTTTAAATTGAATGTACCTGCAGATGGTAAACTCGATTCTATTACACAAAAGCCTCTCCTATATATTAGATGAATCTAGGAACCCATTTTTTAATGTGTCAAGCCTGTTCCTTAGCAAACTATTTTCTTGTTAAGTTTGTGTCACTTAACTTGATTAGTAGCTTAAAGTGACTTCTGCTTTCTAAAGCATACGTTCTATGCTCAAAATAAAACCTACCAGTAAGTGAGCAAATATTCTTAGTTCCTAAAATAAAAACCAAATGAAATTTCCCACACCTACTTAACACTCTCTAAAACCAAGGTACATGCTCTCATTTTATTGGGACAGATTATGACTTGCTGGTGGAAAGAACTGTTAAAGGTAATTCTTCTCTATTTTTTACTAAGAGACACTCCTCATACCAGCATCATGAAATTTATGAATTTGATCACATTTTTAGAGGTTTTCCATAAGATGTTAAATTTGAATTCTTGAGTTAGTGACTGATGTTTATGTTTCAAATCCTTTTCCATTTCAATATTCTGGCTGATGCTACATAGCCTCTTCCTATATTATTGTTCTCACCGTATTTCACAAACTCCTGTGCCCAATATCCATTCATTGGCTCAGTTCTCATTTCTTTTTTCCAGTAGGTTAAACCGTAGCCTGTTGAAACTTTTTTTTAATTTTTAAGGTACACAGTAGGTGTAGCTATGTATGGGGTATATGAGATACTTTGATACAGGCATACAATACATACTATCACATCAGGGTAAATGAGGGTATTCATCAGCTCAAACATTCATTCTTTCTTTGTGTTATGAACAGTCCACTTGTACTCTTTTAGATATTTCTAAATGTGCAATAAATGATTGTTGACTTTAGTCTCCCTGTTGTGCTATCAAATACTAGATCCTATTCATTCTATCTAACTATATTTTGTACCCATTAACCATCCCTACCAGAATAGGACATTGATAACCTATCAAAGCCTAAGAAAAAAGGTGTAATGAACCCAAATGTATCACACTTAAACTATCTGCTATCAAATATTAGATCCTATTCACTCCATCTAACTGTATTTTGTATGCATTAACCATACCCACCAGAATAGGACATTGATAACCTATCAAAACCTAATAAAGTGTAATAAACCCAAATGTATCACACTTAAAAAACTATTTGCTATACCGATGATGTGTAGTTATTAACAAATGGATTACTGAATCAAACTGCTTCGATTAAAATCCTAACACTGATTTTCTCATCTACAAAATGAATTTAACAATTGTGCCTACTTCATAGCATTGCATGAAGATAAACCAGATAATATGTTTAAAAAGTTTTAGCATTATATCAGTGATTGGGTAAACAATAAATTTAGGCATTTTATTTGTTGTTATTTTACTATTATATTTTCATTTCTTGGCTGATTTTTTTCTTGTACTTTTAGCTATTTCACATCTATTTTATATTTACTTAATTTTGCCAAATATAAAATCATAAAGAATAGAGAAGTGTTGTTATTATTAAGTTGAGTAATACCTATTCTAATTTTGATGTGACATAAAGTAGAAAAGAAAATATCCTTTTTTAAGAGAACAATAATATATAAAAGTCACACTGTATAAGAAGTCTTTCCTTATGTTAAGTGACATAAAGTTAACATGGAAATATTATGCTAAGGAACAAGCTTGACACATTAAAAAAAATGAGTTAAGCATACTTGTGAAAATTGGGAACTAATATTTTTCCCATTTTTATAAAAAAATTAGTAAAGATGTTTCTAATAGCTAGAAGGCATATAGTAGAATTTTATATCTATTTTATAGGGATTGGTGGCACTGGATACTAGTGAGCTCCTGACGACTTTAAGGCAAAGTTATATGGCCAGTCTTACGGCAACCAAGATGGTCAAAAGCAGGAACCATGGCAGGGAGGGAGCGCTGCAGCCTCCCAGAGTGCAAACACATGCCCATGTTAGAAAAGGTAATTCTGATGCTCTGCACACTGGGGTTATTCTGATCCACATATTTGATGAGCAGTGGAAGAATTCAAAATTACTCATTAAGAACAACCTCATTGATAAGTATGTATAAACAGTAGAGACATAGAGTTGAATTTAGAAGACAGTAGCGAAGAAAAAAGAGCTTAGCCACTATTACTCACATTGACTGCTTTCAGCCAAATGCTGTCTTCCTTTCATCTTTGTTCCCACTTTACATGTAGCTCAGAGACTCAGAAAAGCATTCACATCTCAAAATGTAGAAGAAAAATTGATAAAGCTATATAAGGCAAAGACAACACTAATCTCACTAATCTGTGGCTTGTAAATTACGGGATTTACAAGGTGCTTAACTTGAGAAACAAAAAAGCTGTAGGGGTGGAAATCTAATGTCTGATGCTAGACAAATTGAAATTAATTATGGCAACATAGGCAAATACTATTGGAACAGAATATTCAGAATCTTAGAATATTAGCCCAGCTGTGTCTGTTACATAAGTTGAGAGAAATAAGAGACAACAATTATGTTTATCTGTGACAGCATTGCAAGGATGTAAGGATGTAGAATCCATGAATGATGCTTAGAATGCCACAAAGTATTAAAGCAAATTTATTTATTAGCTTAGACTTTCAAAGCCTTTAAAAGAGTCAAACCTTTCCTCATCAGTAGATGACGATCAACTTCTATTCCAGCTTGAAATCTAAAATTTTATTTAAAAATATCTCAGTTTTAGCTTCAGGAAGTGCTT
Organism: Colobus angolensis palliatus; assembly: GCF_000951035.1. Lineage (NCBI taxonomy): Eukaryota > Metazoa > Chordata > Mammalia > Primates > Cercopithecidae > Colobus > Colobus angolensis. The sequence goes on along the minus strand of NW_012120710.1, from coordinate 3,372,133 downwards.
ATTTTCTGCCACATTAGTCTATTATCAATCTAATTAAACTGCATTTTAAAATTTTCTCTTGCAGTTTTCTGAGAAAATTCTATTTGTCTATTTTCTTTGCTTATTTGCTCTAAATATTTCTTTCTATCATCATCAATCTGCAAAATTGCTAAGCTCATGCTTTTTTGTGAATTCTCAACTAGAGAAGAAAGGGGTGGAGTCTCTCTCCACTTTTAAGATAATCTGGTTGTGCTTATACACACATTTAGAGATCAAAATTGAGTCCATTTAATTTAAAACAATTGAATACATAAGCAAAGCAAACAGAGAACGAGAATAGTTTGGGGTAATTAAGAAATCTTCCTATTCCAGTACTTTGGGAGGCTGCAGTGGGCGGATCACATGAGGTCAGGAGTTTGAGACCAGCGTGGCCAACATGGTGAAACCCCATCTCTACTAAAAATTCAAAAAATAGCTGGACGTGGTGACATGTGCTTGTAATCCTAGTGACTCAGGAGGTTGAGGCAGGAGAGTTGCTTGACCCCAGGAGGCAGAGGTTGCAGTGAGCTGAGATCATGCCACTGCACTCCAGCCTGGGTGACAGAGCAAGACTTCGTCTCAAAATAAGTAAATAAATAAATCTTCCTGAATGACAATCATTTTGAACAGGAGGCAAAATGACTACATAAAAAGCAGACTAAAAAGTTTAATACAAAAAATGTAATACAACTTTATTTATTCCTTAAACATAGGTTTCCTGCATGACACTCATGAGTCTTTAACTTAAAATGTCATCGAAATGTTGTAAAGCTAAAAAGTATATATTGTTACACAGTTTTCTAATTCAGAAGTAGTTAACTCTGATTCCATTAATGGGACTTCAGGGCATCCATGAATCTGCTAAAATTATATGCAAAATGTTGTGTGTATGCAGGGATGAATAATTTCAGAGATATTTCATTGTATTCATCAATTTAATAAAGGTGGTATGACTCCCTAAAATATTGAAGCTACATTTTAGAACCTATGTAACATTTAAGTCAGTCAGAATCCGTACCTGTGGTCATATCTCCACATACACTAATTTGGATAATTCATTACATATGCAAATAGTGACATACATCAACAGTTTAGAAGTTTTTCTGATCATCTGGGGTAGATTTTTCATAGAATATTTAGCCATTTTAAAATTTGAATACACTTCTACAAAAATCTAATTTATTTCATATCTCAAAATAAACATCTAAATATGTAAGGAACCATACCAAATGACATGAGCCACCAAAACGAAAAGAAAAAGTATACAAGGACTTTTACTAGTTATTTTCAATATGACATGGTTTGATAAGCAATTACCAATGTGTTCTTTGTCCAATTCCCTCAATAAGGAATTTCATGAAAAATTATATCTAATGGTTGTTTCTTCCTCACCTTCTTCTAATACTCTTGGGAATATGAGCCAGGAATTTCTGCCAAACCTCTTAATAGCACCTCCACCATAAGATTATCAGAGCAGAAGCTAAATCATGTACATTAAGCATTATATCAATAAATGCCATATGGAAGCTAAAATCTCCACACTGCCATTTAAATCCTTTAATGACCTTCTCTCATTAAAGAGAAGGTCTCATTTATTGTTTAAAATAAATGAAAGCAGGCCATTATTGTATATTTCATTACATGATACCACCATTCTCAGGTGAGTGCCACTATCTTGTTCTCTGTTTTGTTGAAGAATCTCTCTTTTAAATAAATAGCCAGAGTTCCCCATTGATAATAATTATATTTTATTTTAGAATCAATAGTAATATCATATGCAGAATCACATTTACTTCTAAATGTGAAAATATACATACCAACAAAACATGTAAATATATATAATTGCATATGTAGCAATATAATGTTAACTTTGCAAAGAGTTGTATGATTCTTAAATAATTCATAAATATTGAAAATGTGACTGTTTGCCTTAACTTCTGACTTCACCATTTTGTTTTGGGAACTCCCTAACCTCCAAAATGTTAATTGAGTATAAAAGAGTAATTATAAAGTCCTTCCAGCAAAACTGAGTGTATTAGCTTCATTTATTAACTCTTATTTATCTTATATTTCTTTAACATTTATTTAGCTGTTCACCAAGCACAGCATGTTATAAATTTAAAATCCAGAAGAGATGAAAAGCAACGTTAGAGTGATTTTTTTAAAAAAAACATAGTTATGGCCGGGCGCGGTGGCTCAAGCCTGTAATCCCAGCACTTTGGGAGGCCGAGACGGGCGGATCACGAGGTCAGTGAGCCGAGATCCAGCCACTGCACTCCAGCCTGGGCGACAGAGCGAGACTCAGTCTCAAAAAAAAAAAAAAAAATAGATATGATCACCTTACCTTCCGGTTTTAGTTTCTTTAGTAACTCATAATTCCAGCGTTTGCACATACTGTTCCTTGTTCTAAGTCTATTCCTTCACCAAACACCATTTTCCACTTCCCTATCTAACTCCTGTTTGTAATTCAAGATTCTGTCAACCTTCTGACTCCACAGTGACTCCTCTTGGTATTTCCATTGTTCTCTGTGCAGATTTTTAACTCTCCTTTTAACACTGTAATGCCATTTTTATCGCTTGTCTGGATCCCCAATTAATCTGTACAACTTTTTAAGTAATGGGCTTTTTTATACTCCAGTGCTAGTTGCTAAGAATGTCGAATAATGAATGAATAAATAGACTGATAGATGGAAAAATAACTGAAGTGGACACAATAACAGAAATAATGGCTGACAGTGTAACGTTAATGTAATAGATGAACAGATAAAATAACGAAAATTCCACATAAATGAATGCTCTTGACAAAAGCCAGAATATGATTTAAATTATAGCCCATTTTTTCTATTTAAAGAAGGGAGAAGCACTTACATTATGAAAGAAGAATTTTGAAAAAATGATTATAAAATAAAAGACAAGGTTTTTGTTAAAGAAACATTCATCTATCTGCAAAATTCATTTGTTGTCCAACAATTTTTGATGAATGTGTACAGAATATGTAGCTATATGGAGATCTGTTCTTATGCCTGATCTTATGGTAGGTAGTAGATAGAGGTACCAGTAGCATTGTTATATTTAAGAAAAGAATTTGGGTGGTGAGTGAACTCTTAAAGAAGAAAATGTAACAAAAAATCATCAAAAGCTAATTTAGTTAAATATTTTTTAGCTAAATATCTTTTAGCTAAAGTTTTTTAGCTAAATATTTAGCTACATATTTTTCTTTGGCATTGATGCCTTATATGACAAGTGAGTATACTCAGAATACACATACATGTGTCATTCCTTGTGTTAAAACACTATTATTCACCATGTACTTATGTTTTAGCTTAATAGTTGTCAGAATATATACCACTTCTGGTACTTTTTTATTTTTATTTTTTTGGTCACCCAGGCTAGAGTGTGGTGGTGTGATCTCAGCTCACAGCAACCTCTGCCTCCCGGGCTCAAGTGGCCTCCTGCATCAGCCTCCTGAGTAGCTGGGATTATAGGCGCCCGCCACCATGCCTGGCTAATTTTTGTATTTTTAGTAGCGATGGAATTTCGACATGTTGGCCAGGCTGGTCTTGAACTCCTTACCTCAGATGATCTGCCCACCTCGGCCTCCCAGTGTGCTGGGATTACAGGCATGAGCCACTGTGCTCAGCCGCTTTGTTTTTGGCAATTTTAAATAAGAATATTCTAGGACGTGAACCAAATGAATGTAGACTGCAAAGGGTCTTAAATGCCCCTAACTAGACCCCTGATTCTGATCTAGAAAAGATAGGGCCCCCTAGAGGACACGAAAATTAATGAGGCTTATGAAAGTCTTTGGGGAACATTTTCAGTGTTTTCTTTTTCTTTAACAGAATGCAATATAGAAATAAATAAAAATGATAAAAATAAAACACGTTTTGCAATGCTTTTCTAAATCCAAGTTTTACTTACAAAAGCTCATTATATGTAAATTTGCTTCTAAATTAGTTATAATTATATTCAAATTTTGCAGTGAAGTTTTGAGAAACAAACACAAACAAATTAGAGCCTCAGGACTGAAACTACCTATCCACAGTGGTGTATAATGAAAAAGAATAGATGGTGAGATTTATGCAGTGAGACAGACAAAAGCATTATCCAGGATGGCAAACACTGGCAAAGTTGAGATTAAAAAAACAAAATCAAAACAAAACAGAAAAGGGAAATGTTTGCGTGAGGGGCAAAACACAGTTAAAAAACAAAAAGGCATTTTTTCAAAAAATAAAGCAATTCAATTGAATTGCAAGGGTGGAAGATGACTGAGAATGCCTATCAAACAAGAGGTGGTCAATGGAAATTTAGCATGCAGTGTTCATCTTTACAAATAATAATACAGCGGAGAGGTAAATAAATGGCCTTTAGGGCCAAATCACCTGTTTTGATTGCTGCTTTGCAGCTTACTAGCTTTGTACACTGAGCAATTCGCATCATCAGTCTTGCCACTGTTTATTCATTTGTACAATGTAGATATTGCTAACATACATATGATTACTAATATGCTAATAGGATTGCTATGGACAAAACACACTGAGCAGTGCCTGCCACACAGCAAGCACTGTATACTCATTGCCGCTATTAATTTAAGGTACATAAAATGCTATCAATACTTTCATTTAGCATGCTGTATTTATTGAGTTTCATTGATATTATTTTATTTGTTCCTTGAAGTAACTGGTCTTTTGTATAGGAGGCCCTAATCTGCTACCACAACGCTCCTGGGAATATCCAAATACAGATTTATTCAGTGTTACACAACACTGAATTCATGGAAATTTTTATCTTATGGAAGGAGGCATTATTATAGTTTACATTTAGAGATGAAAGAAATGTTGAATCACATCTTAGTTCACCAGGTAGGCTAGTATGTGGTTGACAACTATGAAACAAATAGCATAGAGTAGAAAATAACCATCACACAAGGTATCTCCTTTTTAATCTCCATGCATTTGTTACCATTTAGATTCTCACTACTTCATGGTTATGTTACTATTCTACTATGTATTACATGACAATCTCTCTCTGTCTCTATCTCACTCACCCGCTCCTTTACCTTGTTTCTGCAATGTGATGCATTCAAAAGATCCCAAAGAGTTTTACTGAAGTCTTATGGAAAGAGCCTGTGGGGGTGAGGAGGGGAGGCTGGAGATTGCCATACAGTACTTTGTAGAAAAGTCTTTTCCTGAAGCTTTGCTATTCTGAAAAGCTGCTTAAAGTTCTCTGTTCTATCTCCAAAACTCCTGGCCCCTCTCTTGCCAGGCTCCTAATTCTTCCCTCCTACAAGAAGCACCACGCACTTTTCTATGGAACTAAGCTATTTCGTCTGGACATCTTTATTCTAACATCAGGAGGCTGTTGCAGTAAATCCTTAAAAGAGAGGATAGCAATTAGAGCTATGATACTGATATTAAGGATGGCACTAAGTGGTAGATGAGGTATTTAAAAAATAAAATTCAAGTCTTTAACGGTCAATTAAATATGAAGAAAAAAGTTGGACATAAAATTGCTAAGCAGATTTCTGGCTTCATAGCACGTTAAGTATATTAAAATGCATCCCCTGCCTACATTATATATAATACTTGATATAAAAAATTGTAATGTTTATAATAGTGCTTTGAAATTTACTTATGAACAATTAAAATACAGTAATTTTTATTTGGCTCTGATTTCTCTCAAATCACCATGCACATGTAGAAATTATTGCAAAGTAAAGAAAATCTAATGTATAACTAGTTTTCAAGCATAATAGAAATATTATAAATACTAAATCTAACAATAGCAAGGTTGGTATAAAGTTATGTTTTGTTGATCATTACATTTTTAATAATATTTATTCTGTAGTTCTGTTTTCCTATTGCTGAGCGAATAATACTTTTTCTGGTTTCAAAATTTTAGAGGTTTCTAAAAAGCATGTAGTCCCTGGGCACTGTGCTTACAGTTCCTAAAGAATAAAACAAACCAAGTTTTAGCAAACGTTAAGGATTTGGTATCACCCATAGAGCCTTTAAATAATGTTTGGGAGACATGCATTCAGTGGACTGTGCTGTATTTATGCCTAGAAAACCCATACGAAGTCTTGCTGACGTTTTGATGTCCTCAGGGAGACAACTCTCCTTTTGAAAACTTCATAGAGGAAACCATCAACTTGGAAGATATTATTAAACTATTGTTATTTTAAAATTAGAATGTATACAGAAAAATTATTCTTGAGACAAATTAGTATAAATACAAATGATTTATGTTCTCCCTCCCCAGAGCCTCAGAAGTCTGGTTCTCACTTAAGTTCAGATATACCTCATCTTAAGCTACACCTGTCCTCTGGCAAGAAGTTGCCTTTTGAAAGGTCACAGATGAGTAATACAAAATAATACAAGTCATTTCTGGTAAAATATTAGATTGCTTTAAATTTGAAGGTAGAACACAGAGCTATCAGCAATTCTTTCTTTTGAAAGTTGGTTGCCTTACAATTTCTGATGGCACATCATTTATATCAAAGAGAACAAGTTAAGGAAGAGAATCTTTTATTATTTTATTATTATTATTATTATTATACTTTAAGTTCTAGGGTACATGTGCACAACATGCAGGTTTGTTACATATGTATACATGTGCCATGTTGGTGTGCTGCACCCATTAATTTGTCATTTACATTAGGTATAACTCCTAATGCTATCCCTTCCCCCTCCCCCCACCCCACGACAAGCCCTGGTGTGTGATGTTCCCCACCCTATGTCCAGGTGTTCTCATTGTTCAATTCCCACCTATGAGTGAGAACATGCAGTGTTTAGTTTTCTGTCCTTGCGATAGTTTGCTCAGAATGATGGTTTCCACCTTCACCCATGTCACTGCAAAGGACATGAACTCATCCTTTTTTATGGCTGCATAGTGACCAGCATGATCCTGATACCAAAGCCAGGCAGAGACACAACAAAAAAAGAATTTTAGAACAATATTCCTGATGAACATTGATGCAAAAATCCTCTATAAAATGCTGGCAAACTGAATCCAGCAGCACATCAAAAAACTTATCTACCACAATCAAGTTGGCTTCATCCCTGGGATGCAAGGCTGCCTCAACATACACAAATCAATAAATGTAATCCATCATATAAAAAGAACCAAAGACAAAAACCACATGATTATCTCAACAGATGCAGAAAAGAGAATCTGTACACACACACACACACACACACAAATACACAGTCACTCTCTCTCTCTCTTTTTCGCATACTCAGTGTAGCAAGTAGATGTGACACAATAACAATGATTATGAGAACATAATTTGAATTGCCCGGGGGAGTTTATAAAATACTTTCTCAAGCATAATCTCATTTAATCCTCTTTCTCACCATGTGATGAGGGTAGCACTTAACAGATTTCTAACTAATTTGTTCATTTACATGACATTCAAAGCAGAGTTAACCCAGGTTGTTAAGATATTGATATACTTACAATAGCAAGATATGTGATTTGCAAAGCTTTACTTCACCAAGAAACATGAATAAATGGTTACAAATATTTTGAGTGAAGGTAAATGAAAAGACTGGCTGTAAATCTGTAGTAAAGAGAAAAGTTAAAAGATTTTTAAAGTTAATTATCTCCTGATTGTTATCAGAAGATGAAAGCTACTTGAAAATAAACCAAGATAAATTATGATGAGATTTTACCCCTGCTTGACAGTATTTTCTTATTTTTCTAACTTAGACATGTATTATGATAAAGAGGAATACAATAAAAATTCATAGAAGTATAATATATGTGGGTCAAATATACCAGTTTGGCAGATCGAGTCATTATAATACGGAGGACCTACATTATATAATGAGCTCAATTTATTTAACAAGTAAATTTTGAAAAACGCCCTTCTGTTCAAGAAGATGCCTTTCTTTCAGCACCTAAAGAATATGCACTGATGCGTTCAGTCAATGATTCTATATTAGCCCACGAAGAACATTTCAACTGATTTGTGTGAGGAAGGAGGGTGCTGGTGTTGCGGGTGTTAAGTGGGGCTTATTAGCTTACTACATCTCAAAATGACTTTATAAAATATTGACACACATGACCACATTAAAATTTAAAACTCTTGAAAGTCAAACAGAAATCTAAGAAAATCACTTATGATATACATGACACAAATCCTCAATATCCTTAAATCATAAAAAAATCTACACGTCTATTTACTATTCTTTGTCCTTCATTTATTCATTCCACAAATAGTGTGATATTTTTCTAGACCAGAGTTTGGCAAACTTTTTTTTTCCTCTAAGGACCAGATAGTAAATATTTTCAATTGTGCAAGCTATAAACTTTCTGTTGTAACTACTCAATTCTGCGTTTTAGTGTGAAACAGCCATAAATAGTACAACAAGCGATGGATGTGGCTGCATTCCAAAGAAATTTATTGACAGAAACAGGCACCAGGCTACATTTGCCCCATAAGCTGTCATTTGACAATCTCTAGTTTGGGACATAAAAATAAAGCTATGAGGAAAACAAAGTCCCTGCTCTCAGAGAACTTTTATTCTAGTTGTGAGACAAATAATATGTCTACACATGTAAAATGTTAATGGTGAAGAGATGCTCTATAGCTGAGTAACGAGATAAAGGGTAAAGACAAAAGATGAAAAACAGGTTTGAAAAATGAGAAAATAGATAAAAATACAGAACTCAATCTGTCAGAAACATAAGATGCTGAAAAATCTTATCATTAAAATCAAAGAAGTTGAAACAGCATGGCAGTGTAATTTCTCATCTGTTGAAATAGCAATGACCAAAGTCATTATGATAATTCATAATGTTGTCAAGGACGTGGGGAAAAGGCATTGTACTAGACCATTTTCACCCTGTTAATAAAGACATACCCAAGAATGGGAAGAAAAAGAGATTTAATGAACTCACAGTTCCATGTGGCTGGGGAGGCCTCACAATCATGGTGGTGTCAAGACAGAATGACGGAGAAGCGAAAGCAGAAACTCCTTCGAAAACCATCAGATGTCATAAGACTTATTCACCCTATCGTGAGAACAGTGTGGAGGAAACTGCCTGCATGATTCAATTATCTCCCACAGGGTCCCTTCCACAACATGTGGGCATTACGGGAGTACAATTGAAGATGAGGGGTGGGGACACAGAGCCAAATCATGTCATTCTGCCCCTGGCCCCTGCCAAATCGCAGGTCCTCACATTTCAAAACCAATCATGCCTTCCCAACAGTCTCCCAAAGTCTTAACTCAAAATCCACAGTCCAAAGTCTTATAAGAGAGAAGGCAAGTCCTTCTGCCTATGAGCCTGTAAAACTGAAAGTAGCTTAGTTACTTCCTAGATACAATGGGGGTACAGGCATTGGGTAAATACAGCCATTCCAAATGAGAGAAATTAGCCAAAACAAAGGGGCTACAGACCCCATACAAGTCTGAAATCCAGTGGGGCAGTCAAATCTTAAAGCTCCAAAATGATCTCCTTTGACTCCATGTCACACATTCAAGTTATGCTGAAACAAGAGGGGGAGTCCCATGGTTCAGAGAGCTTCAGCCCTGTGGCTTTGCAGGATGCAGCCTCCTTCCAAGTAGCTTTCACAGGCTGGTGTTGAATGTGTGCAGCTTTTCCAGGCACACTGTGCAAACTGTTGGTATATCTGCTATTCTGGGGTCTGGAGGATGGTGGTCCTCTTCTCACAGCTCTACTAGGCAGTGTCCCAGTGGCGACTCAGTGTGGGGTCTTCAACTGCACATTTTCCTTCTGTACTGCCTTAGCAGAGTTTCTCCATGAAAGCCCTGCTGCTGCAGTAAGCTTCTTCCTGGACATCCTGATGTTTCCATACATCTTCTGAAATCTAGGTGGAGGTTCCCAAACCTCAGTTCTTGACTTCCATGCACCACAGGCTCAACACCACATGGAAGCTACCAAAGCTTGGGGCTGGCACACTCTGAAGCCATGGCCCAAAGTATACCTTGATCCCTTTAGTCACAGCTGGAGTGGCTGGGATGCAGGGCACCAAGTCCCTAGACTGCACACAGCAGAGGGACCCTGGGCCCAGCCCATGAAACCACGTTTTCCTCCTAGGCCTCCAGGTCTGTGATGGGAGGAGTTGCTGCAAAGGTCTCTGACATGCCCTGGAGGTATTTTTTCCATTGTCATAGTGATTAATATTTGATTCCTTGTTACTTATGCAAATTTCTGCAGCTGCCTTAAGTTTCTCCTTGGAAAATTGGATTTTCTTTTCTATCACATTGTCACACTTTTATGCTCTGCTTCCATTATAAAACTGAATGCCTTTAAAAGTACTCATGTCACCTCTCGAATGCTTTGCTACTTAGAAATTTCTTCCACCAGATACCCTAAATCATTTTCTCTCAAGTTCAAAGTTCCACAAAGCTCTAAGGCAGGAGCAAAATGCTGCCAGTCTCTGTGAAAACATAACAAGAGTCACCCTTTCTCTAGTTCCCAATAAGTTTCTCATCTCCATCTGAGACCACTTAAGCTTGGATTTCATTGTTCATATAATTATCAGCATTTTGGTCAAAGCCATTCAATGAGTCTCAAGGGAATTTCAAACCTTCCCACATTTTCCTGTCTTCTTCTGAGTCCTCCAAACTGTTCCAACCTCTGCCTGGTACCCAGTTCCAAAGTCGCTTCCACATTTTCACGTATCTTCTAAGCAGTGCCCCACTCTACTGGTACCAATGGATTGTATTAGTCCATTATCACGCTGCTGACAAAGACATCACTAGGCCAGGTGTGGTGGCTCATTCCTGTAATTCCAGCACTTTAGGAGACCAAGGCAGGTGGATGACCTGAGGTCAGGAGTTTGAGATCAGCCTGACCAACATGAAGAGACCCCTTCTATCATAAATACAAAAATTAGCCAGGCATGGTGGCAGGCACCTGTAATTCCAGCTACTCAGGAGGCTGAGGCAGGAGAATCACTTGAAACTGGGAGGTGGAGGTTGCAGTGAGCCAAGATCATGCCACTGCACTCCAGCCTGGGTGAGAGAGCAAGACTCCATCTCCAAAATTTAATTAAAAAAAAAAAGACATCCTTGAGACTGGTGTGTTAGTCAGGGTTCTCTAGAGGGATAGAACTAATGGAAGAGATATATACATATGAAGGGGAGTTTATTAAGTATTAATTCACATGATCACATGGTCTCACAATAGACCATCTGCAGGCTGAAGTACAAGGAGAGCCAGTCCAGGTCCTATAACTAAAGAACATGGAGTCCTATGTTTGAGAAGCATCCAGCATGGGAGAAGGATGTAGGCTGGGAGAGTAGGCTAGACTGTCTCTTCACATTTTTCTGCCTGCTTAGATTCTAGCTGTGCTGGCAGCAGATTAGCTTGTGCCCACCCAGATTAAGGACGCTCTGCCTTTCCCAGGGCGCTGACTCAAATGTTAATGTCCTTCAGCAGCACCCTCACAGACACACCCAGGATCCATACTTTGTAACCTTCAATCTAATCAAGATGACACTCAGTATTAACTGTCACAACTGGGAAGAAAAATAGATTTAACGGACTCACAATTCCATGTGGCTGGGTAGGCCTCACAATCATGGCAGAAGGTGAAAAGCAGTTCTTACATGGCAGTGGCAAGACAGAATGAGGGAGAAGTGAAAGCAGAAACCGCTTATAAAACCATCAGCTCTCAGACTCATTCCCTACAGGAACAGTGTGGGGGTACTGAAACCACCCCCACGATTCAGTTATCTCCCACAGGTTCCCTGAGTACAGTTCAAGATGAGGTTTTGGTGGGAACACAGAGCCAAACCATAGCAGGTATGAAAACTCACTGCTAGTGGATCTGAGAGGATTCAAAAATACATGGACATTACAGATAAGCACTCCTTTTATCAAAGACTTTCACTTCTTACAATGCCTCCTATAGAAACAAAATTAAAAGGTATAAAAGTAAGTATATTAGAATGTTTGCTGTAGCAACATATTTAATAGCAAAGAATAAAAAAATCATTTATGTATCAATAAAGGATTACTTGAATTATGGCAATTTCATTCACTATGCGGCATAGACATTTAAGAAATTTCTATTAGCACTTAACACAATAAAGCTGGTTTTAATACACTTACATGAAAAGTTTCTGGGATAGATCACTCTTTCAAAAAAGATTGGCAAAGTATACATAGAAAAGTCCTCGTTTTGTCTTAGAAAACAAAATGAAATGTATTGTATTGAAAACTAGTGGGTAAAAAGAGTTCAATAAATCATGTTGCAATAATTAGAAATATATATAGGAGAAAATATATAGGAATATATATAGGAAAAATTGGACTCCTATATCATACCATCAGGTAGATTGAAGACTAAAAGGAAAAGAGTTTTTAAAACATATAAGTTAGTATGAATTAACATCATTATGCCCTCAGAATAGGGAATTATTTATTTAGCAGGACATAAAAGATTACTTTAAAATTAAAAACTTTTTTAGTTCAAAAGATCTTCAGAGAAGGCAATGAGGCTCAGATCAGCAGAATATATTTGGAACATATATAAGCTAAAGGATTTGTTTTCTAGAACAAAGTATTTTTAAAAATCAATAAGAAAAAGATAATCCAATAAAAATGGAAAAATAGAAAGTTATTCACAAAAAAATAGTGTATAAGTCCATTTTCACACTGCTATAAAGAACTGCCCAAGACTGGGTAATTTATAAAGGAAAGACGCTTAATTGTCACAGTTTTGCATGGCTGAGGAGGCCTTGGAAAACTTACAGTCATGGCAGAAGGCATAGGGGAAGCAAGACACTTCAAGGCAGCAGGAAGGAGACTGAATTCAGGAGGACCCACCAGGCACTTTAAAAACCATCAGATCTTGTGAGAACTCACTCACTATCACGAGAACAGAATGGAGGAAACCACCCCTATGATTGAATTACCTCCACCTGGTCTCTCCCTTGACAGGTGGGAGAGATCTTGAATTACAATTCAAGATGAGATTTTTGGGTGGGGACATAACCAACAAATGAACATACAGAAACAAATGAATTCAAATGAACATACAGAAGTGTTTAACCATGATAATAATGAAAATTCAAATTAAAGTCACAGTAAAATAACATTTTATATCCACCAGATTGGCTCACAGTCCCAACTGATGGTAAGATAGTAGAGCAATGGAAACTTTTGTATACTATTGCTGGAATGTAATATGCCTTTTTATATAAAAAACTATTTGTCATTCTAATAATAACAAAGATAAACATACCTACTACCGAACAATTATATTTCTAAGTGTATAACCGAGATGTGATCCTAGGAAAATTGTTTATAGGAGTAAAAACTGGAGAATATAGAATGGTCGTCTATAGTAGAATGGATACATTGATTGTGATATAGTCACACAATTGAGTGTCATTAGCAGTGAAATGAATGAACTACAGTTACATCCATTAAAGCAGTACATATGGCAAAATGAAAAAGAGAATATGCTTCTTATTTTCAGTCATTCTTAAGGGAAAATTCTCCCAATTGGCTATATTTGAGATACTGCTTTCCTTAATATCTAAGTAATGTAATTCAGCTGTGTGTTGTTAAAAGGAAAAACAACTAAGTGCAAGCTTTGCAGGAGTCCTGGAAGAGAAAAAATAGATTTTAAAATAACAAAACTTACATATTGGCCAAAGCCCACATTGCATGTATGTGCAAAGTTCGTGCCTCCATATTCTTCCCATTTTAAATATATATGCATTGGCATCCTTCTATTGGTTTTTGAACATCATTATGCTTTCTGTTGCATTATGATCCCCAGACTTCCAGAAACTTGGTGTTTTACATTTTTAACTCGAGAATGAGAATTGTGCCTAGCTTTATGTTTTCTGAAATTTTCTTTAAGTGGTCTGATCTCCAATATTGGATGTAAAATTTATTGTGGTCAGTTACAACTCTTCTCTTTACCTTTATTACACCACCTAACACACGAGGAGTTAGAAGACGTTTTAAAAACAGACTTAATGTGTACTTGTTGGTAAGATTATGAAAGTTTACCACCAAATTCCTAAAGATTAAAGTATAACCTTCCCATCTTCTTGATAATATCTTTCCTCAAAATGTTTTCATTCTAGAGCACTGTAAAAATGATTATGGGCACAGGCATAGATTAGAAATTAAAATGGACTTGAAAGACTATGTAATCTAAGAAAGTTATATTAAAGGAGAGAAATTGTAATGAATGTTGGATCTGGAACTACCACCGCATTTCCTTGGTGCTACTATTCTTCCCTGCCGTCAGCATTTGAATTATCCTACAGTGTCTACAATAATTGTAGTTTAAAATAATGCTTGTTGAAATGGTTAAAAAAATCCTCATGTGAACAAAGAGGTAAAAATTAAGCTAAATGTTAACATTTGTAAGATTTTAATCTCTTTTTTCCACATAGCATTTTTAACCAATTCGAGCATCATTTTAAGCTACATTTTAAGCTAAAATTTCTACACACACACACTGCAAAAACACTTAGATAAGTACTTTCCAGAATATTTTCTCTGCTCTGTAGATTTTAATGGGAAAAGCTGTAAATGCTCAAATTAATTGAAAAAGAAAGTGCTGGGTAAAACAAAATTAAACATATTTCTTAGCTGCAAGAGACTTTATAGAGCCTTTAATATGTGAAAGTGAATTATGACTCTCTAAAAGTACAGTGTAGATTAGAATCAAATAGCAATAGAAGTATTGTTCCACAGCACCAGAATTTAGAGATTGCAAATTTTTAAATGGTGATAAAAATTTTCCATTTACCAACCATTTGTTGGTTATGTCCCCACCTAAAAATCTCATCTTGAATTGTAATTCAAGATCTCTTCCACCTGTCAAAGGAGAGACCAGGTGGAGGTAATTCAATCATAGGGGTGGTTTCCTCCATTCTGTTCTCGTGATAGTGAGTGAGTTCTCACATGTGTCTGTCTCCACAACAGACAAATAGGACAGTAATTGGAGAGAACATAGAAAAAAAGGGTGGTTTTTTTGTTTTGTTTTTTTAATAGACAATATGAAGACATGTTTGAATATCAATGGGCTTGATTCAGAAGAGGGAAAGTAAGAAAGAGGATGAGATCTAGATTTCAAGTGCAGAAGGAAGGATTTGGGATTCTTATTAACTGTAACAAGACAAAAAATAATATGGGTAAAGATGCATCCAGCTGGATGGTTTTGTTGTTGGGAGGAAGACTTGGGTCTCATCTGATTGCAGTTGTTTTTCTTCTTAAGAAGAATGATCATCAGCTGCATGTGTTGGAAGGTTTTTGGAGAAAAGTTATGAAATTATCATCTTCAAGGGATGGAAAGTTAAACTTACTAGAAGGCATGGTACAATTTTCTCAATATAAATGTTCATCCGTAATTTGGATATTTTGAAAACGGGTGCCATTGGCAAGGTTCTGTTATTTTGGGCTTGTTTGATTGGGTGTAGGTGTAGAGAATGCAAACAGTTTGTTATTGATGAAATATTGCCAAGAAAGTGGAACAGGAGGAAAGAAGGGGCAAATAAGCTAAACTTTTTGCAATGAAGAGTTATAATGCTTACCTTAAAATTTCTTTGGTAAAATGGGAATTGAGGGCTTGAATGGTGGGAAGAGATAGTGAAAAACTGGTAGGAGCAATAGATTAAAGATTTCCATTGTCATCAAATTGCTAGCGTAAGGGTACCAGAATAAATGATTCATTATGCTTAGGCAGGTTATCACAGGAGGTAACTAGGTTATATATAACCATATTTCTTAAATGCCTCATCATCTGGACTCAGCCATATTGAGCAAAATATGTTAAATTAAGTTTGCAGAAAGTCTTGTTATTTTCAGCATTGATAATTGCATCTTTTGGATAATCTTAGAATCATGGAGAACCAATTTAGAGTCATCAAATTGCAAAACTATTGAATATTTGGTGGAAAATCAATTTTAAAAATATCTTGTACATATATTTCCAATACCTGTCTTGTTGAAGTGTTAACAAGATCTTTAACATTTCTAGTAAGCAAAGAGATAGAAACTGGAAATAAGCTCCACAATACCCATTATCCAGGTGTGTGGTTTTGTTGCTGGGAAGACGAGTTGGCCCTCATCTGATTACAATTGTTTTTCTTCTTTTGAGGAACGATCATCAGCTGGATGTGTCAGAAGATTTTTGGAGAAAAGTTATGAAATTATTATCTTCAAGAGTTGGAAAATTAAACTCACGAGTAGGCATGGTAGAATTTTCTCAATGTCAATGTTCATTAGTGATCTGGAGAGATATTTTGAAGGTGGGTTCCATTAGGACAGTTTTATTATTTTGGGCATTGGTTGATTAGGTGCAGATGCAGAGAATGCAAATAAGTAATATGGTATTAATATGTGTATTGTTATTGATATTTTATTTATTAAAGATGAAGTTTTTGTTTCATTTTGGTGAATTAAAACATACTTAAATATAAACATAAGTTTCCTCTGAAGTTCACTCCACCAAACCTTCTTGCAGACTTAGATCTTAAACTTTTTTACTTATAAATGTTTCTTTTTTCAGGAACTCTGAAAGTTGAACAGAAAATGTAACATCTGATAATTTCAATTATTTTTCAAGTACATAATGAAGGACAGATATGGTAGAATATGAAATTAATTATCAAGTAGGCCAAACTAATCCTATAAAAATAGTGAGGAAATTTATCACTTCTGGGAAAGTGATTTGATAGATTTTATATACTTGCTGCATACTTGCTTGTTTTCTGCCATACTATAAATATTGAAAATGAAATAGCTATGTGTGCTAGAGGAATTGAGACTGTATTAATTTTTTAGAATGGAGGGCTTTAAAGAAGATTTAAAAAGATTCTGAATTCCAGGAAAAGATATAAATGTATTGACAATGACTCTCTCTCCTTATTTATAGTTATTTAATGAGAATTTACTTAACATTTCAAGATGTTCCTTAAAGAAGATGCATTTTATGGACATGAAACTTATTCAAGTATTCTAATATGCTGTGTTTCATTAAGTGTGAAATATGTTAACTTAGTTCATTGACTCTGAGTGAATTTTGTGGATATTTTTGTGTCATCATCTCCCTTAGATAGAGATAAGGCTGACTAGATTGGATGGTAATGAAGCCTTAGGAATTTAATAGACTCATTTATATAAACTGGCAAATTATGCAAGAATTCAAGTAAATCTATGCCACACAAGTTTAGAAGCTTAATTTATTCTCGGACATGTCTCCCAGTTTGTAACATACTGCAATGAAGAGTCAGTATGTGGTGGGAATAAGGTAGTCTTTCTATTCAGGCAAACTTGGAATAGAATTCATACTCCATCATTCATGCGACAACATACTTGAGGCTTTCGAATATCTATTTCCTTGTCTTTAAAATGAATATGATTATATATACTTCACAGTCCTTGTGTGATAATTAAATGAGATACTATAGAAAAAAAGGCCTTGCTGAGTTCCATTTAGGTCTTTCACTATATGTTAACTGGTCCTGTGCAGTCAGAACAGGTTCAGACACAGTCATAAATCTTTTTTTTTCCCCCCAGACAGAGTCTTTCTCTATCGCCCAGGCTGAAGTGCAGTGGCACTATGTTGGCTTACTGCAGCCTCTGCCTACTGGGTTTAAGTGATTCTCCTGTCTCAGCCTCTGGAATAGCTGGGATTACAGGTGCACGACACAACACCCAGCTAATTATTTGTATTTTTAGTAGAGACGGCCAGGCTGGCCTTGAACTCCTGAGCTCGTGATCCACTCGCCTCGGCCTCCCGAAGTGCTGGGATTACAGGTGTGAGCCACCGCGCCCAGGCCAATAAATCTGTATAGTATTTAATGCGTCTTACAAATAAGATGTTAATCATTAGTACCAAACTCAAATAATTACTCTGACATGAAGAATTCCACAGTAATAAGTAGTAATTATCTATACTTATGCAAAGCTTATTAATTATTGATTTTTCTTAAATCATTTAGATCTCGTTCTTTCAAATATTTAAGCTTCCACTAAACCAATAAAGAGTTTAGCCTCAACTTTTGCTTCCTACTGTTGAATTGCATCTTTCAAAGCACCTGGTCCTAGAAACTTCATTGTTAAATTAGTCTTGTTCATTAGATAGCGCTGCAATTCATTCATTTTTCCTGTTATCACTTACTAAGTTCCCAAGGAACATGAGGCACCCAAGTCTCGGTTACCCTCATCGCTCACCTGAATTGTGAAATAATCTCTTAAGTATTCTCTTAACAATCTGAATTCAACAGCTCAGTTAGTGATTTTCTTAATCCTCAAATCAGTATAGTATTTTCTTCCCATTTAAATTATGTCAACTACTTCTCATTGCATTTAGAATGAAATCTCCAAGTATGGCCTGCAAAGACCTCCATGGTCTGGTCCTACCCATCTCTGCAAGTTTATTTGGATCCATTCCTCCTGTCCCTCACTATTCTTCTGCCACCTGGGTGTTCTTTCAGTTCCTACAACCTAGTGAAATCTATCATACCACAGGGCTATGGCATATGTTGCTTTCTGCCTGAAATGGTCATTCTCAGGTTCTTTAAATGATTATTTCCTTCTCAGCCTTTAGTTCTCAGCATGAAAAATGTTAGCTCTACTGAAAGATCTTTCCTTATCACCATATCTAAATGAGTTCTCTTCTTGCTTTTCTTATTATATTATTATACATGGTACTTTTATGTTATTTTATTTTGTTGTCTCTTTTTTTCATTTTTGTTACTTACAGGTATTACCCACTAGAATATATTCTACAGGAAGGCAGGAACTACAACTATCTTGTTCACCTTGGTATTTCCAACACTGAATTGTCAAATTACCTGGTGGTGGGTGACAGATATAGAAATTCATGTGCAGTAGGAGATATGGGCACTGATGTTATAGAAACAAATAAGCTAGAGCTTATTAACCGTGACCACAAAAACTACATTCATTTGATGGTTTAGATAGAAGAAACAATTCCAGGTTGGTTGAAAATTAAGGAATCTCTTACCAATCCAATTTATTATTACTATATTCTAGAAAGTTTATTCCACACATAAATATGTTCCATGTTTAATGAAGAAATAAATTGGCCAAATAATATTTCATTTGGGTCTATATATCTCACCTAATGTTCTGATGGCCCCAACAATCTAGTGTTGGTTAGGAGAGTTTGAATCTGTTTGTAGCTTCATATTCTTTGGGAAAACTTAACCCAAATTCCCCAATCCTCTTCTATCCTGCTTCCTCCTCCCCCCAGGCCCAGGGAGAGATCAAGCTAAAACTATAGCTTTGCCCCTAGGCAAAAATGGCTTCTAAAAATGGTAAGAAATTGTGTAAACCTTGCTGTCAGGTAGAGTTTGCCAGATTAGACTAGCACATCCACACAAGCAAACCTATTAGCTTTGCTTCTTTCCATATATATATATACATGTTCTGCACATGTACCCCAGAGCTTAAAGTGTATATATATATATAAAGTATATATATATAAAGTATATATATATAAAGTGTATATATATATATAAAGTATATATATATATATAAAGTGTATATATATACTTTAAGCTCTGGGGTACATGTGCAGAACGTGCAGGTTTGTTACATAGGTATACACGTGCCATGGTGGTTTGCTGCACCCATCAACCCGTCATCTACATTAGGTATTTCTCCTAATGTTATCCCCACCCAGTCCCCGACCCCCTGACAGGTCCCAGTGTGTAATATTCCCCTTCCTGTGTCCACGTGTTCTCACTGTTTAACTCCCACTTATGAGTGAGAACATGCGGTGTTTGGTTTTCTGTTCCTGTGTTAGTTTGCTGCGAATGATGGTTTGCCTCTTTTTTTAACAAATCATATAGCAAAGTAAAGCTAAGGGGAGACTATGTTTACGGGCAAATAACAATGTGCCTGTACACTTGTACACACATAGCTTTTTGCAAGCACAGCTAACAAGTCTCAGTATCCAATTTGGTATATTTGAATGAACAAAAACAAATGTCTTAACTAGTATTAACAGAAGTTAAATAACTTCAGTTGGAAATACTGCTTGACTGGATATTAACCAGTATGAACTATTAAAATATATATCCAACTAATTAAAATTAATGTCTCAAATTATATTTCAAAAGGTTCACTTAAAACCTCAACATTCTACATATATTTTAGATATTTTATTAGAAGAATATTTTTACTAGCAAAACAAGATTTTTTCCTTAAACAGATATAATTACCAAAAGTTGTCTGCACTGGGAGTAAACATCATAAGGGTCACAGATTTTGTTTCTACTCTTATTAGTTTTGTCTCTCTTGGTGAGTAATGTATTCCCCTCAAAGTGTCCAAGATAGCACCTCTAGGAAGTTGTTTAGTAATGTTCTTATGAATGGAACAATAGTCCTTTGTGAATCAACATCTTAATAGCCTCAAGAATGAACATGGAAGGCTGACCTGCTTCCCCTTTAAGTTCTGTTTTTTTCTGGAGAGGCAGGGAGACTACATCATGGCCTTTGGAGTCACACCTATTGGGCTTAACTCATGGAACATCACTTTTTAGGTATGTCATACTCTGTGCTTCACCTTATCTATTAGTAGGGATGAAAAATATGTACTTTACTACATACTGTATTCTGAGGACCAAATGAGATAATATATGCATGTCTGATCCAGAATAACAATTATTAATGGTGTCCTGTTTTTATTCTTGGGATAGCAGAATACCTTGGAAACAGATGAACTAATTTATGTAAGAGTATGAAGCTAACCAGTGCTTTAAGCTATTTGTCTTTCTGTTTATGGTTTACATGCATTTTTTTCTTTTTTCCTTTATCCTGATTACCTCACTTCCTTTCTTCATATCTAACACTTGAAGCTCGCTTTCTGTCAGATTTTAAATTCAGAGTTCCAGGAATATTGATTTACATTTAATGGCTGACATTTTGCTTCTGCCAGGTCCTCCTTTTAGCCTCCAGGTGCATACAAAGGAACTTTTATGATAAATAATTTGAAATGTATCTTACTTTGACAATGATACTTATGGTAAACTTAGATATGTGTCTAGTTTAAGACAAATGTGTGCATTCTATGTGGATATATTGCTAACCTATTCTGACTAGAATTTTCCTCTAGAATACAGTAATATCAAATGTATAATATAATCTAAAAACCATTGCAATTAGAAATAAAAATATTGGAAATTTTAACAAAAAATACATTCCCAAAGACATCAAACCCGCTACTACAGGTAACATTTACAAAGCCTCCATTATATACCAGGCTTTTGGTGAAGCCCTGTTTGTGTATTCTATCATTTAATTCTCACAACAGCACTGTGAGGTATGTACCGTAATTGTAGATTTATAGAGGAGGCCAGTGAGATTTAGACTAGCAGATTTAGTAACTTTGTTCAAGTCCTGCAAGTGGAAGAGCTAGGACTTGAGCTCCTTGGTTCCTTCTTCTAATCAATAATTATATTCTCCATGGTACTCACCCTCTATTCACAATTTACTGTCACCATTGTTGTGACTTGAAAACATATGTACACATGCCGGTTATATGCCTTTGATGAAAAGTATTGACTTGAACCTAGTTGAGTGTCTGTTTACAATTCCCATATATCCATGTAGAAGATTATTTTCTTATTCACAGTTTTAAGGTTAATGCATGATTAAATGACTGATCGATTTATATGTTGAAATTTGCATGCTAGTATACTATTGTTTGTATTTTGTTGTCAGTGCTAGTGAATGTAATGATCTTAAGTACTGGTTTATATTTGCTGCTCATTTGAGGTTTTTCTTTTCTGCCCTACTTCCTCCTTTTTATCATTTCCCTGTTGTTTCCCTGCTTTACTTATGCTGTGAAAGAGTTCCTTGGGTTAGGTCAAACCATATGTGATTTCTATTCTTATCTGAAAAAATGTATAATTTCATATGATGGTATCTAATGTTCATTGATATTAAACTTTTTTAGTTTTAGATGTGTAAATATCTTTTTTATTCCATTTTCTACATTAACACTGTACCTTTAGTTTTAACAGAAATCACTGATTTTAATATAATCAAATCCATTAACTTTTTAACATATGATTTCTATTAAGAAGCCCTTTCTCCAGTGCTAGTCTCACAGATGTTGTCAAATATTTTATTTTATTTGTTTTCCTTTCTCATTCAGGCGATCAATCCTCCTGAAGTGTGCTTTTGCAAATAATATAAAATGAGATTCAGTTCTATTGTTCTCTGTATAATTCAGGAGTTTTCTTGACACTATGCATTACAGTCGGTCATTTTTCTTGTTTTACAAGATTGTCTTGGTCATATATTCTTATCTGCTATGATTATAGGACTATTAGCCAATAACATCTTATTTTTATCTGAATGCCATGACTCATCCCTTCTTTTGCTCTTTCTGAAACCAAAAATTTTTTTTTCAAACCCTTATCTCTTCCATATTAATTTTAGGACACATTTTTGATTTCTCAGAAAAATCTGGATGGATTTTTGCATTTAAATTATATAATTAGTACATTCATGAATTACTTAATATCAAATTAATATAAAATATGATAATAAAGCTATTAATATTTGCTGTATTTACAATGTTAATTTAATTTATCCCATATATGGAAATGGTATATTTCCCCATTCGTTGGATCATTTTAATTTTTTTTCTTTTGAGATAGGATCTTATTTTGTCACTCAGGCTGGAGTGCAGTGGCACAATCATGGCTTGCTGCAACCTTGCTCTCCCGGGCTCAGGTGATGCTTCCACCTCAGCCTCCCAAGTAACTGGGACTGCAGGCACCTGCCCCCATGCCAGTCTAATTTTTGTATTTTTTGTAGAGATGGGGTCTTGCCATGTTGCCCAAGCTGACCTCAAATTCCTGGGCTCCAGTGATCCTCCTGCCTTGACTTCCCAAAGTGTTGGGATTAGAGGCATGAGCTTCTTTGCCCATCCTTTATTTTAATATCCTTTATTTAAGCTTGAAAATGTTCCCTTTAAAGGTTTTGTTCATTCTTTGTTAATTTAATTCCAACCTGATGTGACCATGAGACACATTTTTATAAACCCAATATTACTAATTAGATGACATCAAATGTTAACACAAAAGTGCAGAAATAACTGGCACGTGCTGCTGATGGGAGTGTAAATTTGCACAGTGATTCCAGAAAACAATCTGGAAGCTCTTAGTAACTTCAATATTCATGTATCCTTTGCGAGAACATTTCACTCCTGGGCAAACTAATGCCCAAGTCAATGAGGAGACATGACATGCACAAGGATATTGATCCCAGTGTAGTTTGTGAGAGTGAGGAGCACAATGCAAACAAGAAATACATGACATATGGAGGATGTACATAGAGAGGATGTACAGAATATTATGTAGTAGTTATTAGCAAAAATTTCAGCAACATGGTTAGATCTTTCACAGGTGAAAAAATAGAAAGCTATGAGATCTATAAACACAGTCTTGCTTATGTAAATTAGCAAAACGTACACATAAAATCCTATTAAATGTTTTATTTAGATATTCTTTCAGGACATCTCTGAGTCATATAACCGAGATGAGAGATTAGTAAAGAAGAAAAATAAAAACAAGAGAAGGATCTTGCAAACGTTCTTGATGATAAAGTGTACTGAATTGGAGCATAGTTCATCTATCCTTTGTGCTTAGGGTAAAGAGAGAGAATTTTTTGATAAGTTGTACAAATCCTATTATGGGATGGGGATATATGGTAGTCAGTCTGGAGCCTCAAAAACCTAGTAGTGAGGGTCTCTATTACTTTTTTTACTACTACTTCATAATTAGGATTCCTGTCAACCTCAAGCTGAAGTACAATTTTCAGGATAATTTGTGGGCAGAATCGTACTAAAAGATGGTACAAATGGTTTGAGTACAAATATTTTACCCAAGTCTTTTCTAATACACTATGAGTAACAATATGTAAATTGATTATAGATTTGTGAGCTCTAAATGTTAATGAAGTCAACCCTTCCAAAGCTGTTTCAAAATGTACCTCCTGCCAAACAGAACTTGGCCTGACCTGAGGTATTGACTAAGGCAGCTTATTGTCTTTTACAGGCATTTTAGCTTGTTAATTTATGATACAATTAAAAGAAAGTTTTGAAAGCAAAAGATAATTTGATGACATGTTGGCAGAAACAAAATAGGTTAGATTATCAGAGAATACTCCATCATTTCCCCTTGCCACTAGTGCATTCATTGCTTTATTGAAGCAGATTTATTTATCAAATATTTAGGCACCTGCTACCTGCTGAGCATTGTGGTTCTTGCTGGGAATACAGAAATGGACAGAAAGATGGAGTTTGTATCCACATAGAAATTGCAGACTAGATGAAGATACAGATGGTTAAGGAATTACAAAAAAAAAAATGTGGGATAGATACAATTTTAGAGGTAAAAAGATACTGTAGAGTGGATAGACAAGGTGTCTTATCCAGTATGTGAGGTTATAAAACTCCTTCTAGAGGAAGTACTCAATAAGTGAGACATAGCAGTTAAACTGGGTTAGACAGAAAAAAGAGGAAGGAGGAAGTAAAGAGAACAATCTCTACGGAGGGATCAGACTTGAAGGCAAGCAAGACACTGCTTGTTTAAGCAAATAAAATCTACACCTTTTACTACCTTGTTAAATGACACTAGACAAAGCATATGTGTCTAAAGGTAAATAGTAGTATTTAGTTTGCACGGAAGAAACTATTCGGGAGACAAAAGTGTCCAAAATTCTGGAAAACATGAATTTCATGCCCAATTAAGCAAAATAAATCCCAGAAAAAAATCATTTCAAGGTTGCTATCTCTCCCTAATCTCACATGATTTATTCATTCACAAATTGGTCCATTCGAGAAGCAACTAAAATGAAACATTTTCTTCCTAATATACTTGACCCATTTACTAGACAATAAGGGACTATTTGGGTCTTTATCTGCAGAACATATTGGAGAGAGAAGTTGTTTTGATTGTATGAATCCTTTTTAAAGGGGAAAAACTGACCAGCAAATACATAATTCTCTTATGCAGCTCTTAAAACTTCCCATCCTTATCCAACAGGGTGTGTGTGTGTGTGTGTGTGTGTGTGTGTGTGTATATGTATGTATGTATATGTATATATGTGTGTATATATATGTATGTATATATATACACACACACGAATGACAACATATTTAATCATAGAGATTATATTCATATAATATGAAACATTAAAGTATACATGCAATACTTCACTTTTTATAATAATTTGACTAGCTAGTGGAAAGGCATATATTGGAATTTTTCATTTCGGTCTAATTTAGGTTTATGTCAGTAAATAAAGGTTTCTTGGTGGCTTACATAACAAATGTTTTTAAACCACAGATGCCATTCCCACAGTGATGTAAATTTTTAATTCTATACTATACATGTTTACTTTTTTGGTTTTTTATATCTCATCAATTTTAGCAAGATGGATACTTGCAAATGGCATTATGACATAAATGTCATAAAGTTATTTCAAAACCAGAGTGAGCTGTTTTCATATATTTTATGCAATGATGATAGCCCTGTTTCAGAAATAGAGTCAAACCTGTTTATTTTTCTTCTGTCCAAACCACACAGACGACTTATTTGAATGAGCACGTGCTCCCTCCAGGGCTGGGCCTGGAATGTTCTTCTCCGTGGTATTCCAGGGGCATAGTTGTTCCTAGTTATTTGCAAGGTTGCCTCCAACATCACCTCCTTGGTGAGATAGCCCATCTTCTGCTTATATAAAGTTTCTTAACCAGTTACTCTCTTATGTATTGTTTGGTTTTTTTTCACAAAAATGTATGATTTAATCTTGTTTATTAGTTATTTATTTTCCACACTGCCACCATTAAAATCTCAGAAGTGATCTCTTCCTTGTTCTACTCAACCTTGTATGCTTAATGCCTACAACAGATTGGAGAGATATTTGTTGAAGAGATCAGTGAGACATCAGGCCTCCTATGACTCTAACAGGTCATTTTACAACCTCTGAACCCTTAGATTCCATATTAGGTAAGCCCCTTTTGTAAATAAAATGATCACAAGATGTTAGATTTTATAAGACTTTCACATGTATTCGTGGAAACAAACCACTTAAATTCTCCTCTATTGCAACAAAATACTTATACAAATGTGTACACGTGTGCGTAAGAGTACACATGCAAGAACGCACTGTCAAACACTTTCTCCAATTGATGCCTACAAGTTGTGGGGAGTATGAATTGAGTTAAATTTTCATGTTGCTGAGTCTCTAGGATATTTCCAGGGGAGCATGCAGTTGGGTAATTTGTTGATTCTGCACATCTATTGATTCTGTGTTTATTTTAAGAAGGATAACTACATAATTGAGAAAATGGACAAAGTTCTACAAGAGCATCTATTGCTCTACTTGGCTCTCTCATCGTCTACTCCTTATTCTTCCCAAAGAAAAGGAGATATAAAATTGTTTAGTCAGAGGCAGAAGCATGATGAGGCTAGAGCTAGTCTATAGGTGATCAGGTCAGTGTGTTTTTAAAGGACTGATCCCATACTTTGTAATATTTATTTGACTGTTTCTCTTCCAGGAATCCAGCAGTATAAGTGGCATCCAAGAGGTGTTTTTCCTTATGTCTTCTTGTCTTCCTCTGTTTTTTTTTTCTTTTCTCTCTTTCTCTATCTCTTTATCTTCACTTCCCTGAGTGCGCTGGACACTGCGGTATAGAAAAGACCAAAATTTAGTTTCAAAAGGTTAAAGACTTGATTGGTCATGAGACTCGCTGTATAGGTTGCTGTCATTCATCCTTACCACATTTTGTACTGAAGGTGAGTTTAAAGAAGGGTCTTAGTTTTGGCTCTTATTTGCCATTTATTGGTTCTTTTCATGTGTATCCCAAGGAAACTCTGTAGGCAGCAGGGGTGACAGCAGAGCAAAATTTAGAATTTCAGAGCCCTTGGCCAGAAAATCATTAAACGCTACCAAAATACGACTTCTGCCCTAATGCTTAGAATAATGGCACCGTATTTCTGGAGATATCCTCGAAATGTACACCCATTTTAAAATAATTTTTAAACTGTATTTGGTTTAATTCATGGTTTGTTTTTGTTTGTTTGTTTGTTCATTTAGCTTCCTAATTTATTCTCATAAATAAAACATTCTCCTAGGAAAAAACAGTTCCTTGCACACTCTAGGCTCTTCTATGAGATAGTCTCAAAACCAATATTTGTTTTCTTCTATGCTTTATCATTATAGAAAGTAGATAAAAAAGGAAGAAAAATTTCAGAACACACCAAACCTAATTTTGTAACTTAGTTATACTAGCATAATTTCTCATTTATTTTTATAACTCTTACTAATTTCTCTTTTGTCTTATATTCCCAAACTGTCTTTAGATAAATAAAAATTCCCTTATTATTTCAGCTCCATATTGTTTGTATCCCTACTGCACTAGTCTGCAATCACAACAAATGATGTATTTGACCCCATTGTTACTTGGAATCCCTGATCTTTGTTTCCCAGTTCAGTGATTAATTTTCTTACTTTTTCTAATGGAAATCAGCACTGTTAGCTTTGGAATATCTGCTAACCATTGTCAAGAATATGCAGTGTTCTATGAAGAGATTCGTCCCCCTCTCTATCATCCCCCAATGTTTGCAACATTTATACTTCAAAATAATTGATTCTCCTTTTCTTGGTGTGGATTACTACTTGCAAATATTCTACTAGTTTTTTTTCTAACAGAAAGGAGTTACATAAACTACTTTCATAATATAATGTTTATCTTTAAATTCTACCGTTATTTATTTTATGAGATCATTTTCAGTCTTTAAGTTTTGGGATCTTTTAAAAGTTTCACATAATCTCAACATCTGGCATGATCTAAGCACTGACTTTCAGTTTCTAGACTCTCTAGTGTTTGGGAGATTGGAGTGAAGAAAATTGGATGGTTGATAGGTTCAGCCTGGGTTCTAGTACAGTCTGTCCAGCTCACACTGTTATAATTATCCAACTCTGCAAACAGTTTGAAAGATTCTTTCCTGGGAAAGCACAAATAAAAGGCACATAATTTATTTACAGGTTTGATCCTCTTTTCCTTTTTATTGTCTTAAGATCATGCTACATCCACTGTTTCCACTGTTTATTCCTTCTCTCAGGACCTGGGAGTTCCACCCGAGTCATGGTCTGCATTCAGTTCTTCCCTGTCTGCCCATAGAGACACACCCTCTAAAGGTGAGGCAATATCTTGTGTCCCAAAGGGTGGTATTAATTTCTTTTGTTAGAAACAAAAGCCATGTTGTTATTTTGATTCCTCTCTTGCCCACTGTGAGGATCATTTGAAATACATTTGAAGCTCATTCGTAGCATCTGTACTAGCCTCTGTGATGAGTAGTTTTTCTCCTCCTTCCTTTTGTTGGATCTTATTTTCTATTTGTGTAGCTGCTACCTCTACCTTCCTGTTGGAAAATAAATGTGTCTTTGTTTCTAAAATGACAGTCTGTAGCCAAGCACAAGTATTAAATTTCCCCTAATCCCAGAGAAAGAGCGAGAGAGAGAAAGACATTAGTAAGTTCAGCACCCAATTCAGAATGTATGCTGTCAGGAAAATAAAATACGTCTTCAAAGAAAATTAAAATGTAAAAAATGTTCACAAATACCGACTAATAAATAAAGATGAAAGAACACTGAAATAATTCATCAGCAAGTCCATGTCAACTGCATTTTCATGGCTAACTTATCATTGAGAGTGAAGTAAGTACGGAGTTAGGGGGCCTGGGGACCAATCGCCAGCAGTAGCATTGACCCCTCTTTAAAATGTGGTGGCTGGGATGATGCTTCCAGGAGATCACATGAGGCCTCTTATTACACCAGTTGGAAATAATGTCTCTCTCTAACTGCCCTTGAGGTACTGCTAAACTAAGTAAAGCTTTTGGTCTTCTGCAGTCTTGTGCATACAGGATGGTTGTCTCTCCATGAGTTATGTATTAAACAATACTGAACATTGTTGTGTCTCTCCCTCACCAACCCACTCTTTCATTTTGTAGCTCTTCATCATTGGTATAGAATATTTCCACACTTTATTTCTTGGTCTTTGACCATAAACACAAATTTATTCCTATGTCTTTTTAGAGGTAAAAAAGCAAAATTAAAAAGAATACATTAATTCTCTTTTTGAAAGCCAGCACTCTAATCTTTGGAAAGTGTGAACATAGAGCAGTAAGGTAAAATGAATGTAATTATCTAGTATAATAGGTCGATGCACAAAAGTATCTGGACAGTAGGTGAATGAGAATCACCTACACTTCCTATAAGATATACATCTTAAGAGTTGAAAGATAAGTCAAGGGTATCATATTCTTCCTGACATTGACTGTTTTTACTGGACATCAATTAATTTGAAATGTTTCTTTACTATCCATTTGTTGTATGAGTGAATGTATGTGTGTCTGCATGTATATATGTGGGTGCACATGTGCAACAGAGGTTGCCAACAGCATGCTCTTGTGCATAATTTACGTTATGTACTTCATTGCTTTAGATGTGTGAACTGAGAAATGCTTCATTTGGAGAAGCTTATAGAGAACAATAGGCTATGGCAGACTCTCCAGAAAGTTACACAAGCCCTTCATGCTACAGGATTATCTGGCACAAGAACAACATTTATTTGACATGTAAACACAACAAAGGAAGTTTCCATTTAAATGGATATGTTATGCTGATATTTTGAAAAGAAACAATAAATACTCAGCTCTAACTTCAATTGAAGTAAATTTTGGCTTAGAGTAGTGTTATGCCCAGACCGCTTATTCCCCAGAGAAGACCACCAGAGTCCGGAGTCAAAGCCAAGCGGCAAGGATCTTTATTACAGGTTCGAACCTGGAACTTCCTCACTGGTCATGAGACGAGCGGGAAAGTTCCTTAACTGGGTTCCAGACAGCATTTTTATAGTCAGGGGTAAACAGGTACAGAGTCATAGGGGATTTTGTAAACATCAGACTTAGGATTGGCTGACATTTGAACAAGGTGATTTGGCTGATTATGATCGGTTCCCGCCATTTCTGGTATTTCGGTTACATTTTGAAACACTGATGACGTTTATCAGGGGCTTGCAGGGTAGGGGTAGGGTAGGGGTAGGGCGGTTACATTTTGAAACACTGATGACGTTTATCAGGGTCTTGCAGGGTAGGGGTAGGGTAGGGATAGGGCTTGTTTTCCCGGTCTGCTCACCCGGTCTGTTCTGCTTTCTAGATTCCTGGAATTGTTTGCCTAAGTTAGTTTGGGAGTTGTTTTGCAGCCCTGGTCCCTGCTGTCCTGGTCCCTTTCAGTAGTTTTGTATTTATATTTCATTTCTTATGGGAAGATTTACCTTTATGATATTATCTCCCTGAGACACCAGTTTATTATGGGATAGGCTGAGTGTTTCAAATCAGGTCTTAGGATTTCTAGTTATTTACAGCATGTGAAATGCTCTGTTGGCATGTTAAAGTGAAGTTGAACATTAAATATTAGCTTATTGTAGCTTATTAGCAAATTGGCACTGAAAATACACTGCATACAGGGATGCAGTTATGATCAGAGCCTCTGTGTATCGACAGAGTTAGAAATCTTTAGATAAATACATGTAAGAGATCTCAGTGAATTCTTGCTTCCTCTGTGCCGGAACACCTTGTGTGTCTTTGGGTATTCCAAAATCACATTTTCCTCTGCCCACGTCTCTGTGATTTATAACAGAATAGGAAAGATCAAGGTCAGAGCAGCAGTCTTTAAATGTGGAAAAGCCAGATGCTGCTGGTTATCTATGCATATAAACTAGTTTTAAGAAAAATTAATAAAATGCTTTTTTTCCCCAAATGGACACAGAATAAGTCAAGGATAGAAATTAGTGATGAACAGTAATTAGTTACGATGATATTTTCAGAATTATTGTGGAAATAATTATGATCTCATTTCTTTTTATTTCCCCAAATGGTAAGCATAAATGTTATTTTAAGTTGTTCTTTTCATTTAGCCATAGAGTAGTATTCTATTCTCATCTGCATTTGGATTTCTGGAGCTAACAATCTACATTCAACCTTTTAAAGATTCACTCTTGATTTTCAAATGAAGGAGTTCTTATGTACTAAGTAAGAAATATTGTAGCTCTGTGACATCTGTAATTTCTTCCGATATTTTTCTTCCTGCAATAGGGATCACAAACTGACAGCCTTTTGACACACGTTTAAGCAGATATTTATTTTTACTTACAGACTATTTTTAAAAATGGAATACTATCTTTAAATTGAGTATGAAGCCTCCAGTTTGACATATTCCCACTAGATCCTGGTGTTTTTTTAATTGTACTATTTCACTCATTTATGTTCTCTCTCTCTTTTGTCCATGCAACCAGTTGAGTTTGAAAAGTTTTTGGAGAGCTTTGAGCATCTTACTTTCCTCACACTGCTCTTTTGACTGGGTTTCAGTCATAATATGTAAGAATATAAGAATCATTTTGACTTTTTAAAGCTTCTCTTTTCCCACAACTATATTTAACATCAAAGCCAAAGCCACAAGAAAATATATCATGTAGCCTGAAATATTCTTGTACACTTCAAAAATGGTTTGTTCCATTTATTATGACTGAGTAAAAAAATTAAACCCCTCTCCCTCTAATCTTCACTTTCTTTGAATATGATTTCTAAAAAGAATATAAACTGAGGTTCAAGTTTCTATTTAGAAAATTATTTTATTATCCAAATTTCAAGATACAATATTCATTCATTAAACAAAAGCATTTGAGCACCTACTATATTCCAGGAGTAGTAGAGATAACGTTCCTACTTTCAAGACCTTACATTATAGTGGGAAGAGATAGTCAATAAACATAGTGGTAGTCTTGAGTAGAAGACAATGAAGCAGGGCACTGAGGCTAGAAAGTGATAAAGGGCTGCTACTATTTGACATAGGATAGTCAAGAAAGGCCTCTCCCATGAGGTGACATTTGAACAGAAGCCTAACTGAATTTTTTTAGGAAGAGGCAACAGCAAGTAAAATGTATGCCTTGAGACAAAAAATGACTTCCTGTGTATGGAAAAGTGCACAGATGTTAGTATGGCTGTGGAAATGCGTAGGAGGATAGATTGGTAGGGAAGAGAGAAAGAGAGAGAGAGGGATCAGGGAAGGGTGGATCACATAGGTCCTTATATTCCATGGTAAGGTTATGGTTTTACTCTGAAAGAGATGGAACAATCTCAAGAGGGTTTTAACCAGAGGAGAAACATGATCAGGCATCTTGCTTTAAAAGGATCACTGAAGCTTCTGGGCAAATGTATAGCAGGGCAAAGGTTGAAATAGGTAGACTGATTAGAAGATTATTAAAATAGTTGAGGTGAAAAACAAGAGTATACAAAAATGAGTTGGTAATTCAGAAGGTAGTGAGTAGTCTGATTATAATATATTTTGAAGTTAAAACTGGTAAGATTTTCTGATGGAGTGGAGGTGGGAAGTGAGAAAAAGAGATGAATCAGGGAGACTTCCAGGCTTTTAACCCAAGCAACTGGAAGGAAAGAGGGGCCACACATTGAGAAGGGAAAATGTAATAGAGCAGCATGTTGAAAGGGGTGTAATTTTGTCTTGTTTGGGACATTTTAAGTTTGAATTGTCTATTTGGCATCCAAATGCTTTTGTTGAATAGGCAGTTGCACATTTGAAACTAGAATTCTGGGTATTGGTATAGCCTAGGCACTTAAATTGCAGCCCATTTTATTATGTAGATAGCATTTTTCTTTTTTCTTTCTTTAGTTTCTTTCTTTCTTTCTTTCTTTCTTTCTTTCTTTCTTTCTTTCTTTCTTTCTTTCTTTCTTTCTTTCTTTCTTTCTTTCTTTCTTTCTCTCTTTCTTTCTTCTTAAGTGACTAGGTCTCTTTATGTTTCTCATCCTGAAGTGTAGTGTCTAGTCATAGGCGTGATCATAGCCCTGAACTCCTAGGCTCAAGCAAGCCTTCTGTATCAGCCTTTTTAAGTAGCTGGGGCTAGAGGTGTGTGACACTCTGCCTAGCATGTAGATAATATTTAAAGGACAAGGAAAAAAGACTTCTGAAAAACTGAAAGTTTGAGAAGCAATCTAAGCATGGGCCCCAGAGCACATTAAATCTTAGAGATTGACAATATTACGAAGAAGTAACAAAAAAGACTGAAAAGGAGTAGCCAGTGAGATTGGAGTAGAAACAAGAGAAAGGTTTCAAAGAAGCCAAGTGAAAAAGGAATTCAAGAAGGGCGTGATAACCCAAATACATACAGTTAATAGGTCAAGGAAGAGAAGGACTGAAAATTGACCATTGGGTTTTGTAACCTGAGGTTCATGTGTGATCACAGTGAGAATGTTTCCAGTGGAATGATTGGAAAAAGCACTGATTGGAGTGGCTCTAGAGAGAATGAGAGAGGAAGTGGAGAGAGCAAGTGGAGACCACTCTTTCCAAAAGTTTTTAAGGAAAATTGAGAATTTGTCAGTTGCACTGGAGAATGTTTGGCAAGGGGCAAACTTTGTACGTAGGAAAAATGTAACTGCATGCCAGTGGGGATGATCCAGTAGAGCAGGGGGAAATGATTTTACAAGAAAAAAGGGAAACATTGTAGGAACCATGTAGTAGATGAGAGCATGAGACCATACAGGTGGAGGGGCTGACTTTAAATATGACAAAATATATATGGAGTGAGGGCAGATTATGGGTAAAATTTTTGGTAAATTGGAAGATATGACATTGGAAGGAAATTGAAGTTATAGGCTCATTACTTCTATTTCTCAATTTTTATTTAAAAAAACTCCTCAGAAATTATTGTTATGTATAATAGTGTGCTTAGAAATAAATACCTAAAATTTCTAAAAATGTGAAAAAACATATAATATGTCATGCGCATCCATGTGAAGAGACCACCAAACAGGCTTTGTGTGAGCAACATGGTTGTTTATTTCACCTGGGTGCAGGCGGTCTGAGTCCGAAAAGAGAGTCAGTGAAGGGAGATAAGGGTGGGGCCTTTTTATAGGATTTGGGTAGGTGAAGGAAAATTACAGTCAAAGTGGGGTTGTTCTCTGGCGGGCAGGAGTGCGAGTCACAAGGTGCTCAGTGGGGGAGCTTTTTGAGCCAGGATGAGCCAGGAAAAGGAATTTCACAAGATAATATCATCACTTAAGGCAAGGACCGGCCATTTTCACTTCTTTTGTGGTGGAATGTCATCAGTTAAGGCTAGACAGGGCATTTGCACTTCTTTTGTGATTCTTCAGCTACTTCAGGCCATCTGGGCGAATACGTGCAAGTCACAGGGGATGCAATGGCTTGGCTTGGGCTCAGAGGCCTGACACAATAGATGTTAAATACTAGTAATGTCAACACTATTAAACTAAGTTTTATATACTTAAGGGTAAAGAGTAAATTCAGTTCTCAAAGTTAATTTAAAAAAGTGACAAATAATTTTTGTGCTTTAAAGAGATGAAATGAAATAATAATTTTTGCCTATACTTGGGGTTTGCTAATAAAAAATTAATTATTTTAGCATTTGTCATATTTTAAGCAACAGGCATACTTTAGCTATGTCTAAACAGACCAAAGAATCTTTATTTTTACAATGACTCCATAAAATACCTAAACATAATTAGAGTAAGAGGTGACAAATTTAATATAGTTTGAACTTCTCCATGAATTCTCTCAGTTTACAATGCCCTTGATCTGGTCATTTTGTAAATTACCTAGAAATATTTCCATTTCAAAAGCAACTGTGGCAGCAAAGAAAAGAATGAGATATATTGTTTCCAAATGAAAAATGTCTTTGAAATTTATCTTCACAGCTCTTTACCCACAGGTTAAGCCTGATTGTCTGATTATCACAACAAGTACCAATAATGTTTCATTAACATTATTTATTTCTGGAGGCTGAGGCAGGAGAATGGCGTAAACCCGGGAGGCGGAGCTTGCAGTGAGCTGAGATCCAGCCACTGCACTCCAGTCCGGGCGACAGAGCGAGACTCTGCCTCAAAAAAAAAAAAAAAAAAACAAACAAACAAAAAAAAATTTTTTATTTCTTAGGTATATAATTGGATTAAAAGAGCCCATTAGTGGTAAAAAAGTGAAAGTGAAGTTTTCACTGGAAATAAATCAAGCATCATCCTCTTAGCAGATGAAAGATAGCATATTACATAGAGTTTCAGCAAAATTAGAGGAAAGATAAAGTTGTTTTAGGATTAAATTAAATTGGCAGAGCACATATTGAGTAACCTAAATCAATCTGCTTTGCTGAGATGGAGCTAATAAAATATTTAGGGTAATGAGAAAAATAAAAATGATTATTGAAATAAGATTTTAAATGAAATCTTCCTTTAATCCGTGTTTCATCTGTTATTGAGACTGTTGTTTTAGCTGAGTTATCACAGCATCAAATTGCCTATTCACATTATGCTGTATTTCATTGAATCTACCATTTACATAGATAAGAGTTCACTAATATTGTTTGCAATAATCAAAATAAATAGACCTTCCTGTTTGCAAAAGTATAC
This sequence comes from Colobus angolensis palliatus, assembly GCF_000951035.1. Lineage (NCBI taxonomy): Eukaryota > Metazoa > Chordata > Mammalia > Primates > Cercopithecidae > Colobus > Colobus angolensis. Next base: position 3,336,632 of record NW_012120710.1, on the reverse strand, counting down.
TTAAGTAGAGAAGATACAACATCTTAATAAAAACAAGATATTTTAGTATTGATGGTAACAAATATAAAATATGATTTATATCCGCAGGAATAATAACCACAGTAACATAACAGGGTTGTAGTTCAACATCGACTTACTGAGTGCTGACTATGTACCAGGGACTACTCTTGCATTGGCGATTCAGGGTTTAATAACAGAAGGCAGAAGTAAATAAATTCTAAGGAGGTACAAGAAATAGAAGGGATGAAACAAGTGACGTTTCAGAAAGAAAATACCATTTGAACTGTTTCTTGACAGATAAAACCAAAAATGGTTAAGAATGAGGAATTTCTAGCTCAGTGTTAAGCAGCTTATAACTATATTATATGTACATTATTTCATCAAGTGTGCAAGTAAGTGAGGTAGTTGTCTTTGGAGTACCTTCCTCCCTACTCCAGGACAGTGTCACCCTGTTGCCCATTTTTAAGTTACAATTTAGAGCATCACCTCTAAGCAGATATGTTCAAATCTTGATTATGCCACATGTAAACATTGTAACTTTAGAGAAATGCTAACTTAATCCTGACAAGTTACACATTCCTTATTTTTCATTAGGGGTAACAGTTCTATATTAAAGAATAATAATAAGGAATACATGAAATATGTAGAGTACTTGGCACTCTGTTTCATACATAAGCACTACACATCAGCAAAACACAATAGTTCTTGCTGCGTTTCTTCCTCTTTCTCTTTCCAAAATTATTGTTATTATTAAGCCAAGGCTCAATGAGAGTGTTTTGAGCCACATAAATAATAGCTACCTGTATCAAATCATGAACTCCCTTCTGCTGATTATAAGTCTCTCTCTTTTTTTTTTTACTGTAACATTTTATGATTCCATTTGGAGGCTATTTTGACAGATTAAATTAATTTGCAATGATTGACAAATGTTCAGACTGGTCTACTGCCTTTATTTCAATCAACTTGTCCCCATACCAAGTGGCAGCATTAGTTGAGAGCAACTGCTCAGCACCTCCTACTTATTCAAGACACGGGACTTACATTTCTCTGCTTTGTTCCTCTTCATGGCCTTAAACTCTCTTCTCTATTGCTGACATTCTCTCATCTTGGGCTGAGCACAGTGGCTCACACCTGCAATTCCAGCATTTTGGGAGGCGGAGGTGGGTGGATCATCTGAGGTCAGAAGTTCAAGACCAGCCTGACCAATGTGGTGAAACCCTGTCTGTACTGGAAATACCAAAATTAGCCACGCATGGTGGTGTGTGCCTGTAGTCCCAGCTACTCAGGAGGCTGAGACAGGAGAATTGCTTGAACCTTGGAGGAGGAGGTTGCAATGAGCTGAGATTGTGCCACTGCACTCCATCCTGGGTGACAGAGTGAGACTCCATCTCAAAAAAAAAAATAAAAAAGAAGGAAGTTCTTTAATATTGGGCTGTCAAGAAAACCAACAAATCCAACTTCAAGATTTGCATTAGTGAGAAAGAAAGGCGTGGTAGTGGGCCATTTAACAATGACCTGTTCAATTTTTGGACAGTAACTGAATGTATCTTTCAAGGTTTTGATTTCTAAATCTTCATAAAAGATCAGAATTATATTTAGCTTTTAACTTTTATGCACCTAATTTCTTTTTATATATACCCTTTCACTGAGCCAGCTTCCAGTTTCTAGTTTCCAAATGCAAGACAGACTTCTATGTGGAACTTCTCAGTGCATGGGTGGGATTCAACTTGATGGAAGAGTGGAGAACATGAGAAAAGTGTGTTATATCCTGGCTGCAGTTAGACTTTTTACCATTTTAGTTAAATTATTATAAGGGAGTGAAATCCTATCTTTGTAGCTACTTTTAAAAAATTACTATAAATCATCATTTACACACAATATATTCATTAGAAGAAAGGCTTTATCTTTGATGAATTATCAATATATTAGCAGTTACAGCAATTCTCTTATAACATCTTTTGTATACATTCATCTCCATAGTGCTATTATATCAGTTAATTATTCAGAGTTATTTAAAGAATGTTTTAGACCAAAATATTTGCAACAAGTAAGTCTTTAGATTGTTTAAAAAATGCATCTTAAAAATAATTATTCACAATTTCCAAAATTTGTTTCATTTTCAGCAGATAACTTATAAAATGTTCAATATTAAATTATAAGAATAATATACAAATTATACCAGCATAAATGTTATCTAGGACTATTCTTTTCAGTTGTAAGATCTAGTGTATTGATTATTTGACTGATTCATTAATCCAGTATTCATTAAATACCTGACAAGAACTGTGCTAGGCTCTGAAGAATATAGTAGTAAACAGAACAGACAAGTTCCTTATCTTTATCAAATTTTGAATGTAACTTACTTTTCTATAAGCTGATTTATAAAACAAAAACAAAAACAAAACAAAACAAAACAAAAACCAGTATTGTGCCCTTTCCTGGTAAATATTCAATTACTTCATGAAATTATCATAGTTGGAAAGACATGTTATAAAGAGAAAGGTCAACTGGCTTTTCAGATGAGTTCTCAATGATGGTAGCTGTATCTTGGAGATGTCACTGGGGTCAAGGGTATAGAAAGCTAATTTAACCAAAAACCTAACCTAACCATTCATTCATCATGAAATGATGGGAAATGTGGATAGATTTTATATATTAAGTATCTCAAGTCTAAATTCAATGATTGCAGGAAGTCCACACTATGTATCAATGGAGAATTGCCAATTTTGTATATTTCAGCAGTCATGGAAAAGCCTTAGTCGATGATAAGAAGCAGTGTGAATTAGCAGCGCTAATTCATACTCAGCGCTTAGGAGTGTAATGGGTGGACTGAGTTTCTTCTAAGACATTGTTTATTTGATTATAGCTGTTAGTGCACAGAGTATTTCCTGTTAGATGTTAAACACACACACACACACATGCACACACACAAAGAAATGTATGCCTATTTCCAAAACTTCAGTATTTCATGTTCAAAGTCATGAGATTTGCTTACACGTTATTAGTGTGATTATAGAAACAGCTTTAAGCAGTCCCCGATATTTTTAATGTAACTACACAGTGTACATCGTGAATCTAAATGATAAATACTGTGTTGAGAAACATTATTGATAATCAGAAAGTTGTTTGGGGTGCCTGGATTCAAAACAAAATAGTTGAACCATCTTGAGGGATGCTTCATTAAGTCATGGGGTAACTATGCAACTATTCTTGACACACAACAGAGATCGCTGTCTCTGTGACTGAAACACTGTTCTCTACTGGATATAATATTTCTATGTTTATTTAGGCATATAGTCATTGACTCACAAGTCATCAAAATTATCTTGGAAGCTATATATATTAACATTCCTCTTTTTTATGAGAGGTCAGATATATGTTAACATTCTTCCTTTTTATGAATTTATCAAATGTTATTCCTAATCAATTTTCCTGGGCAGTAGGGGTTGTAAAACTATCACAGAAAATGTACATATCTATTAAAAGTCATATTTTGATTTCAAAAACATTAAAATGGAAATGAAGATGAATTGTACTGTCAATGTTTTATTATAGACTGATGAAAAAAATGTTAACTAAGTTAAGTGAAGATTATATTTCTCTCACAAGGCAGTGTTTGAGTCATTTGCCCTGTGTCTACTCAGCATTATTTGACTCTTGGGGTCTTTTCAAAGACCTTTGTGTGTCTCTGAGCTGGACTAGGTAATAAAGATGAGTCTGGGCTTAAGGAAGTTTGAGAGAAAGAATTTAGACTCAGCTGAGGTTATATGTACTTGGTTTTACTTGTTAACCAATGAACGATTTGTGGTTGCCTGGAAAATGGCTTCTCAAAATATTTCCATGTCTTAAACCCTGGAACCTGTGAATACTATCTTATATGGCAAGAAAAAATATCTTTGTAGATGTGATTAAATTAAGAATTTTGACAAGATCAGGAATGTTCAGGGTGGTATGGCCATAGACTAAATTAAGAATTTTGAGTTGGGGAGGTTATCTTGAATTATCTGGGTGAGCTCCACTGCAACCACATGTAACTTCATAAAGGGATGCAGAACAAGATTTGGCTACATGCACAGAAGAGGAGGCAATATGAAAACAGAGCAGAGAGAAACCTGAAGATGCTGTCCTTGGAGATTGAACTGGTGTGGCTACAAATCACAGAATATTATTGGCCAGGAGAAACTGGAAGAGACAATGAATAAATTCTCTTTTGCTGCCTCTGCAGGGAGCACAGCCCCACCACACCTTGATTTTGGACTGCTAGACTCTAGAACTGTAAAAGAACAAATTTCTATTTTTCAATGGCACCAAGATTGTGGTCATTTGTTACCACAGCCAAAAGAAATTAATACAGGGGTAGTGGAAAAGATAGACACAAGATTAGGCATCCACGAAGGTATAGACGTGGCTCCATGTTGCCTCCCCTTTTGTTCATGGAGGTGCACCTGAGACTGGCTCTTCTTAGCAACTGAGTAGTGTGTGAGGAATCTGAAAGGTAGGTCAATATCAAAGCTTATGTTCTCATTTCTATTGTGTTGATACATTTTTAGATAGCATGCAGTTAAAAAACTGTTAAAATTAATGGCAAAATGGTTTTTCTTTATTTTCATTAGAGAAACAAGACTATGTCAAACAAAAGAGTCTATGGCCTTGGGATTGTATTCTTCTCTGTTAGCAAGGAGAGTGTTTCAGTATGGGTGAGAAGTGTTGCCTAAAGCAAGTCAAAATGTCCTGCAAAATTTTCCTAAGTTCTGGCATGGAATTACCATGAGCAAGGTAAACTACTCAATCTTATGCACGTATGTGTAAGAAAGACAGCTGTAGGAGCCCATTGACATGTATGAAACTTCTTTTCCTAAACACCCTCTTTCCCCTCACCCAATACTACTCTGCCTTAATTACCCCAAATGTCATACATGAAAATTAACCCCATGTATCTTCAATTAAAGCCATTCACAGTAGTTTCTATCTCTGGAGCAATATTGCCTAATCTGTATTTGAGAGACTCATTAAAATATACCAATAATATTTCAAAGGATGAGAATTTTCTTAGATTTAAAACTGAGGATACTCCTAATGACTTTAATTGGAGATCAATATCCTCTTGGTCTTGAGCATCATGTTAGTGAAGAAATACTATGGTTCCCTGAACTCTTCTTGCTGCTGGGGGAAAGAAAAGCAATTGGATAGTTAATAACCAGTATTACTTCTTTTCCTCTGATCCTCATCTCCCTTATGATGGGTGTGTGCAGCCTTACAATAAGCTCCATTTCTCCAGGAAACTTGAATCAGTCTCCATTCTCTGAAACAAAATGAGATTTTATTACCAAAAACACTTTCTAAAAAACATTTAAAAATGCAGAATAGATTTTATTTAAAATGAATATTTCCCTAGAAACAAAATGAAAACATGAAATGATTTATATTTATGTTTGTATTTGACCAAAATGTTACAACTCTACATAAAAACTTAAAACAAATAATTTAGTCCATGCTTTTCATTGACTTCACAAAAATCAAGGAAACTACTCTTTGTATAAACATTTGTCATATGGGTGTATTTATACATGTATATACATGTATAAACATTTATCATATGTATGTGTGTATATACATGTATAAACACACACATATACATCATAGGTCACATACAATAGTGAGCGGTAGAACTTAATTTTTATATATTATATTTTTATTATGATACTTTTTGATAGAAGTCTTTTGAAATTGTAGATTATTTTATGTTTTATATAATAACCCCCAAAAAAATGATGCCGGCAGTCTTCAAAGAATAATATTCCAAAAGGTGAAATGCCCCAAGGTATTTTTTCTGTTGAATTGTTTAATATTGGTAGACATTCCTGATATAAACTCTATTTTATTTTATTTTATTTTATTTTATTTTATTTTTTTTGGAGTAAGAGTCTCGCTCTGCCCCCAGGCTGGAGTGCAGTGGCCCGATCTCAGCTCACTGCAAGCTCCACCTCCCGGGTTCACGCCATTCTCCTGCCTCAGCCTCCGGAGTAGCTGGGACTACAGGCGCCCACCACCTCGCCCGGCTAGTTTTTTGTATTTTTTAGTAGAGATGGGGTTTCACCGTGTTAGCCAGGATGGTCTCGATCTCCTGACCTCGTGATCCGCCCGTCTCGGCCTCCCAAAGTGCTGGGATTACAGGCTTGAGCCACCGCGCCCGGCCGGGTGTCTAATATTATTAACTTAGTGATTGATAATTCTTCCATTTGATGAATACTTATTAATCATCTACTCTACTTCAGCCACTAATAAGCAGGCATCTAACTAATACGTTAAAAAAATCAAGCAGTAGATTCTGGAATGTAGGTAGAATGCAGGTTAAAATAAGAAACCTAAAGACTTTAATATGGGTTTTGTCTTTTTCCAAATAGAGTACAGTGGTGGGTCAATCTATAAGCTTCACGTAAGAGAACGCGAGATGGCAGATCTGCCTAAGGATTATAAGAAGAAAATAAGACTTTATCATGCATGGAAAACAAAAGGGACAGGGAATGACAAATGAAAAGAAAAGATATAAACCACATTTTTTTCTATTGTGTTCTTTGGTATCTATTATTAATGTCTATTGATAGTTCTATTGGACATGAGGAAAGGGCATTTCACCTTGTACATTTCACCTTGTACAAAGTGAATTATCTTTTCTTTGATTTACCCAAACTTACATTACATAGCCATTTCATACATTGAAGATAGATGTTTCAAACATTATAGCTATATCATGGACTTAAGTGAGGCATACTACGTGATAATGTGGTATATAATCTATGAAGCACCACACAAATGGTAACTATTTTTATACTTAAAAAAATCTGGGCCGGGCGCGGTGGCTCAAGCCTGTAATCCCAGCACTTTGGGAGGCCGAGACGGGCAGATCACGAGGTCAGGAGATCGAGACCATCCTGGCTAACACGGTGAAACCCCGTCTCTACTAAAAATACAAAAAAAAAAAAACTAGCCGGGCGAGGTGGCGGGCGCCTGTAGTCCCAGCTACTCCGGAGGCTGAGGCATGAGAATGGCGTAAACCCGGGAGGCGGAGCTTGCAGTGAGCTGAGATCCGGCCACTGCACTCCAAAAAAAAAAAAAAAAAAAAAAAAAACGTATTTAAAGATGTCTGTTCTCCAAAACATATTTCTTGAAAACATAAATATGCCTCTTTCACTTTTATTTCCTTAGTGCTCTCCCAGTGCTGCAAGGATATTTGCTGAATAAGTAAATAAGCACATGCTTCCAGCAGTGCACTGACTGAAAGACTGTGGGACATCTCATAGCCAGCTTCACGTGCTGTACAACGTGACCACTCTGTGACCAGTGCACCATGCAGATAAAATCGATTGAAATGGAGCGTGACTGAAACTACTTTGAATATGAATGGAATTAATTGGCAGGACAAGTACAAGAGCATTGATAGAATCAGTTATATATTTTGCCAAGGTAATGGGGATCAGTGAGAGAAGAGCACTTCCAAGATAATTTCACATTAACTAAATAACCAATGATCACTTTTAAACTTGCTGCTGCTGCCTTCCTGGATCATAGCTAACCTGCTTGGATGCTCTGGGAAATTGGGGGTTGCACAGAAGAAGATACATTTATGTGAGTCACACCCTATCATTTTCAGAATACTCATTATATTTGTCTTTATAGGAAATAGTGTCAACATTATTTTGAAACATAATTGAATAAAGTAAATAATTGTTTTATTTAATGGTGCATTTGAAAAGATAAAAGCTAATCGACTGATGATTTTATTTGATTTGTGAACAATTTTCACATGTTAATTCACTCTATTTTTTCCCCTAAAGTCTGTAAAATACGTTTTGTTAATATATCCCTAATTGAAGATATATCCTACGGTAAATGACTTCACGAAAATAATTCTGGAATTATTCAAAATAAATGTCACATATTTTAGCTTAATTAATTTATTATAAAAGTACTTTGACTAAAACAAAATGTGTTTTATTCTTTGAGTAAGAAAAAAGAAAACTTGACTCCAACTCTACAGACACTTCAGGCCAATATGGTAACCTGCTTGCAAGGACTCATACGTTCTCTTCAAGGTTCCTAGTAAGTGTATTAAATGATAAATACGATGCCATTTAAAATCAAAGCCAATCCATTATAAATAATGGGAACAGGAAAGTTATAGCGGCAGGCTTCTAATTTAGGACTAAAAAACATGAAGTAAAACTAAACACTAAAACTAGCATTTAGGGAAACAGTTACAGGCTTTGAGAATTTTCCCTTCTACCTGCTAAGAAATAGCTTGTAACTGGCCAATCCTCCCACTAAGAACAAGTGAAAAAGTGAAAAGAGAAGCACACAATCAAACAACTCGTTTGTTTGAAGGCTTTGAAGAGTAACTGAGACAGCCAAGATTTAAAGAACCAAGATTCCAGAGAAAAATAAAACTCCTGAGATGATTTTGACTTTCTATACGGAAGCACTATTCTTCTCAAGCGGTTGTTGATTCACAAATTTCATGGATAGAGATACTCATCAAACAAGAAGAAAGTAATTATTAAAAGCTGAAGAAACTGAATTTTGAGAACTTTCAGCAATCTCACGGACAAAAAAACAAGTTCAAAGCTGACAAGGCAACAAAAATAACAACAAAAATAAGTGTAAATACCCAAGATATGCAGAAAGTGAGACCAATAGTCTGAGCTGCCTTTTCCCTTACAGAGTTTGGTGATTAGTAATTCAAGCCGAGAGGCAGACATGCTAGACTGGAAGTGGCTGCTAATGAGAACTTCCCCTGTCTTGGGAAAGCAGCTGACTTAAGTAATTTTGTAAAACAATATTTGTACTACAAACTATAAGGCTAAAACCAGAAAAGACTGTTTAAAAACAGTTAGTAAATTTGTTTCTTACAGCGGTATGGATTACCAATTCTGAAATTACTTTATATATGTACTACGTTTGAACAAATAAGTAAATATAATGAAGATGACAACCATATTTCTCACTGTCAGAGAAAAAAGTTATAAAGAGCAAATGGGAGAATGCTAGGATGAACCCAATTGTTTTGTATTAGAATGGGAGATATGAGTATAAATATATGACTTAAAACAACCCACATTTATTATATTAGTGTTCTGTAGGTCAGAATTCCAACATAGGTATGACAGGGATATAATCAAGGGGCAGCAGGACTGCCCCTTTGGAGGCCTCTCCCTAGTTCTTTCATGTAGCCCCCTTTATTTAGCAGTCAGCGTGGGGTATCAAACGTTTTTCATGTTGTCATTGTTCTCTGACAACAGCTAAAACATTCTCTACTTTTAAGGACTCATGATTACATTGGTCCCACTTATATTAATCCAGGATAATTTTGCCATCTTGAGGTCCCTGATATTAAGCACATTTGCAAAGTTTCTTTTTCCACAAATGTAACATATTCAGGGGCTCTGAATATTCTTGTGAGGTAATCTGAATGCCTGTTAACTTAGGCTTTGTACATTTTGGGTCTATATTTTGCCAGCATATATAAGATCTCTCTCTCTCTCTCTCTCTCACACACACACACACATATATACACACAAACACATATACACGGATATAAAATCAGAATTGAATTTAACAACTTTTCCTTGTGAAATATAACTTTTATCATCATGTGATTACTCATTTTACTGCCAGTAATTCTATTTGCCTTAACACTTAAATTGTCTTATGGTAAAATAGTCACACCAGAAAATGATTGATAATAAATGCAAAGAGGCAGAAAATTATAGAAGTGACTGAAGTACTCCCAAAGAAGATGTAAGAAAAAAGCTGAAGCCAAAATAATGACATATGACATGAGAAAGATTTTTTGACTAAAACAAACATATAAACAACAACCTTGAGCTTGAAGACTGAAAAAATATTCAAATTCTTGTTAAAATTGATGAAAGCCCCATCCTTGAAATTAAAAAGAAAAAAAATCTCACCCAGGATACAACTTAAAAAACAAAAATACTTAAAAAAAATAATAGGTAGCTATGTGGCAGAAGTCATTCTCACTTTGAATACACCTCTACAGTGCTAAATATCAGAAAATAAAATGCTGAAAGAAAATTTATGATGTCACAATTTTATATTCAGTCAAGTGTTCATTCATGTATGAAGGAAATAGAGAGCTATATTAAATATAGCTGTTTTGGAAATTTGCCTCCATCAGGAGTAATTATTTCTTTTGCAGATACTCACTAATCACTTGATTCATTTTAAAGGAATTGAGAACGCATTTAAAATACCAAATGAGAGATATTATCAAAGGAGGAAGACTTTAGATAATATAAATAATACCAGGTGATAACTAGGCCTTGTGTGCCCTGGCTGCTCAGTTAGTCCCATGACCTGTTTAGTTTGAATGCCTATGCAGTTTGGGACGTCTTCTTCTTGGGAACAAGAAGCTGCTGCTGTCCAAAGACAAACCTCCTGAACACTGCCTGCCAATTGCTTCCAGTGGGGAAGCACCCACTCATAACTCAAATGACTGGCAATGATTGTTTCTAATTATAACTTTTTTTCTTAATAGGGGCACTGAGAGCCAGTCCTTCTCTATTCTGTAGTAGAAATATCACAAAGTAGTGAGGGGAGTGACAGGCCGTCGGAGTGGCTGCTGCCACCATGCTGGCTGTAGCAGGGAGGCACAAGTAGTGGTGGCAGGAGTGGCTGCAGGAACAGCAGTGGCGGCAGTGGGTCCCCTGTGCCCCATGCCCCCAAGGGAGGTGACTGCACCACCCCCACCCTTGCATGGCCAGGCAGAACCCACTTCTAGGACCGGAACTGGACACTCACTGGGACAACCTGACTAAGAGAGGAGCTACTCTCTCTGTTGAGAGCTGAGGAAATGATGGGACAACCAGCTGCAGAGAGGAACTACCCTCACTGCTAAGAGTTGAAGAAACAATGGGGCAACCAGCTATAGAGAGGAGCTACCGTCTCTGCTAAAAGTTGAACACTTGTCGGGACACCCTGGCTATGAAGAGGGGCTGCCCACTGTGGGTCTCCTGTGAGCTGTTCTATTGCTCAATAAAGTTCCTCTTCATCTTGCTCACCCTCCACTTGTCCGTGTACCTCATTTTTCCTGGACACAGAACAGGAACTCAGGACCTGCTGATGGTGGGGCTAAAAGAGCTGTAATACAAACAGATAAAACATGCCTTTTGCCTGCCATGTTGCAGGTGACAAGAAGGAGAGAAGAGAGAAGGAGAGAAGAGCTGTGGCCCTGCAGGGAGCGCAGACCTAGGGGTTCCCTGAGCCAGGGCTGTGACAACCTAGGGCTCGGCAGTTCCTGGTATTTCCAAGTTACTGGGAACCACACCATGTTCTCCAGTGTCAGCTGTGGAAATCACTTATGGTATACGTGGGCTAGCTTCAGCCTCACGGGAGCCAGTGCCCATGCTGGTGCCTGGAGCTGCTGGCCCCGCCATAGCAGGTGTGCCTGGCTGTGAGCGGTTGCTGGATGCCATGCTTGCTCACACACCCCTCACTGCTCCGTATCTGGCTCGCCCTTGGCAGGTGTGGGATCCAGGCCAGTAGTGGGAGCTGACTGCAGCCTGCCAGACCAAGTGGGCAGAATGAGTCCAGCAGCCAGAGCAAAACTCAGGCAAAGCTGCCACTGGTCTCAGAGGTTGCCAGCTGGTGAAGTGACACCCCAAGGATCCCGTAACAGTAGCATGATGCACAATTTTCCTGGACCCAGGAAGAAGAAATATGAATGTTGGAAATAATTACTCTCATTTTCTGTCATCTCTCTTTCAAATACTGTCTTGCAACATTTATACATTTTCTTCTGGAAGGGTTTGGTCAGGGCCTTGTAGTACCCTTACTGAGTCAATATTGCAAAGTTATCAATTCCATCTCTTCTTAGATGAAAGAAGAACAGTATTAATAGCAAATGCCCAGAAGCCCCACCAACTTGCAAGTAGAATTTTCCAAGGTTTTCTGAAATAACCATTTATGTAAACATCTGTAACATTGTAAGCAAGGTCTCATTCAGTTAAGAGATGAGTAAAGTAAAAACAAAAAGTCAAGAATTGAAAATACTTTATGTAAAAATTAATGATTATATGAAACTAGTAAAGTAAATATTATTTTTAACATACAAATTTCTTATAAATTGACTTAGCAAAGAAATAGTATCCTAAATGATATGTCTAAAATGTATAAATAATTATTGTGCTAATAAGTAATAATGGCTAATAAACACAATGTAAGTGTTCAGTCTCATCAATAATACAGAATAGAATTTAAAATGCTATATCTTTCTTGTCTAGCAACATCAAAAATATTTAAAAGATAAAAACTTGCTGCAGAGAAGAAAATGTGTTAAAATAGATAGTGCAGGGGGGCATGCTATCCAAGTGAGGAGAAAGACAGTAGACCAAAATGCTTGACAAAAATTTACTTACTTGCTCTTATTAGAAGACAACTCAAGCTGGTTCACTCTATTGGACACACAACTGTCTAGGCCAAGGATAATTTTTTTTAACTTTTATTTTAAGTCCAGGGGTACATGTACAGGTTTGTTACAGAGGTAAACATGTATCATGGGATTCATTGTACAGATTATTTCATCACCCGGGTATTAAGTCTAGCACCCATTAGTTACTTTTCCTGATCCTCTCCCTCCACCCACCCTCCACCCTCCAACAGGCCCCAGTGAATGGTGTTCACCTCTATGTGTCCACATGTTCTCATCGTTTAGCTCCTGGTTATATGGTTTGGGTGTGTCCCCGCCCAAATCTCAACTTCAATGATACCTCCCAGAATTCCCATGTGTTGTGGGAGTGACTCGGAGAGAGCACTTGAATCATGGGGGTAGGTCTTTCCCGGGCTATTCTTGTGATAGTGAATAAGTCTCATGAGAACTGATGTGTTCATCAGGGGTTTCTGCTTTTGCTACTTCCTCATTTTTCTCTTGTGGCTGCCATGTAAGAAGTGCCTTTTGCCTCCTGCCATGATGAGGCCTCCTCAGCTACATGGAACTGTAAGTCCAATTAAACCTCTTTTTTTCCCCCGATTTCAGATATGTCTTTATCAGCAGCATGAAAATGGACTAATACAGTAAATTGGTACCATTAGAGTGGGGTATTGCTGAAAAGATACCTGAAAATGTGGAAGCGACTTTGGAACTGGGTAACAGGCAGAGGTTGGAACAGTTTGGAGGGCTCAAAAGAAGACAGGAAAATGGGGGAACGTTTGGAACCTCCTAGAGACTTGTTGAATGACCTTGACAAAAATGCTGCTAGTGATATGAACAATAAGGTCCAGGCTGAGGTGGTCTCAGATGGAGATGAACTTGATTTAAGGTATCTGGTGGAAGAAATTTCCAAGCAGGAAAGCATGCAAAAGGTGACTTGGGTGCTGTTAAAAGCATTCATTTTAAAAATGGAAACAGCATAAAAGTTCTGAAAATTTGCAGCCTGACAATGCAGTAAGAAAAAGAAAAAATATTTTTTGAGGAGAAATTCAAGCCGGCTGCAGAAATTTGCACAAGTAGCAAGGAACAAATTAATGCCCAAGACGATGGGGAAAATGTCTCCAGGCCATGCCAGAGATCTTCCATAGCAGCCCTTTCCATCACAGGCCCGGAGACCCAGGAGGAAAAAGTTGTTTCATAGACTGGACCCAGGGTCCCTGTGCTGTGTACAGCCTTGGTACTTGGTGACCTGTATTCCAGCTGCTCTAGTCATGGCTGAAAGGGGCCAATCTAGAGCTTGTGCCATGGATTTAGAGGGTAAAAGCCCCAAGCCTTGGTGGCTTTCATGTGGTATTGAGCCAGCAAGTACACAGAAGTCAGGAATTGAGGTTTGGGAACCTCTGCCTAAATTTTAGAAGATGTATGGAAATACCTGAATGCTCGGGCAGAAGTTTGCTGCAGGAGTGGGGCCCTCATGGAGAACCTCTGCTAGGGCAGTGCAGAAAGGAAATATGGGGTCAGAGGCCCGACATAGAGTCTCTAGTGGGGCACTGTCTAGGGGAGCTGTGAGAAGAGGGCGACCAGTGTCTGGACGCCAGAATGGTAAATCCACTGGCAGTTTGCACCATGTGCCTGAAAAAGCTGCAGACACTCAATGACAGTCCATAAAAGCAACTGAGAGGGAGGCTGTACCCTGCAAAGTCACAGGAGCAGAGCTACCTAAGACCACGGGAACCCACCTGTTACATCAGTGTGACCTGGATGTGAGACCTGGAGTCAAAGGAGATCATTTTGGAGCTTTAAAATTTGACTGCCCTGCTGGATTTCGGACTCACGTGGGCCTTGTACCCCTCTGTTTTGGCCAATTTCTCCCATTTGAAATGGCTCTATTTACTCAATATCTGTACCCCTATTGTATCTAGGAAGTAACTAGCTTGCTTTTGATTTTACAGGCTCATAGGCAGAAGGGACTTGCCTTGTCACAGATGAGACTATTGGAACTGCAGACTTTTGGGTTAATGCAGAAATGAGTTAAGACTTTTGGGGATGGTCGGGAAGGCATGATTGGTTTTGAAATACGAGGGCATGAGATTTGGAGGGGTCAGGGATGGAATGATATGGTTTGACTGCATCCCCACCCAAATCTCAACTTGAATTTTATCTCCTAGAATTCCCACGTACTGCGAGAGGGACCCAGTGGTAAGTAATTGAATCATGGGGACTGGTCTTTCCCATGCTATTCTCATGATCATGAATAAGTCTCACGAGATCTGATGGGTTTATCAGGGATTACCGCTTTTGCTTTTTCCTCATTTTTCTATTACTGCTGCCACGTAAGAAGTGCCTTTCACCTCCGTGATTCTGTGACCTCCCCAGCCATGTGAAACCATAAGTCCAATTAGACCTCTTTTTGTTTCCAGTTCCAGGTATGTCTTTGTCAGCAGTGTAAAAATGGACTAATACACCTGGGCTCAGCCAGAGCAGGGCAGAGGATGGCCAAGGGAAAAGAGGGTAGAGAGACGATGGGACTTGAAGACCAGCTGCAGAGAGGAGTAACTTCTCTGCTGATAGCTGCAGAAACAACCTGTGAGCAGAGAGGAGCTACCCCCTCCACTGAGAGCTTCAGAGACCTGCAGAAATGTCCCGATAACCTGCCTGAAGAGAGGAGCTGTCCTCTCCAGGGCCTCCTCTCTGCAGAGAGCTGACCACTTGACCAGATGCCCTGCCTACAGAGAGGAGCTACTCACTCCTCTGAACTGTTCTAATGCTAAATAAAACTCTTCTTCTTCCCCCTTCACTTGTCTGCATACCTCATTCTTCCTGGATGCAGGACAAGAACTCGAGCAAAGGTGCTGCTGTGATAGAAGTTTCTGGCTAGAATAATCGACACACCAGAGATCTCATAATAGTGTCATTCTCATTTGAGAATAGCAAAATTAAATATACTTTGAAATGTGATTTTAATATTGGAGCATATTTTGCCTGGAGTTGGTAAGTTCAGTGGTAGGTGAACACAGTCCTTGCAGGGTTCTTATATGTCTGCATTTGATGCCTTCTGTCTCTGATGGAGAAAGCAACCACTGGGCAAGAAAACAGAGTTTGTACATGATTTCAGTGATTCTTTTCAATCTCAGATACTCACATCTTTTTTCCACAGTCCCCCACTCACCTAAAAGTTTCATTTGGAATTATTAAATATGGTTTTCCTAAATGTATGTTTTTCTTAACTTTTATATACAATTTATATAAATAATTAAACTTTTAAGGATACATTTTTAAAATTTTACTTTAAGTTTGTGGATATATGTGCAGAACGTGCAAGTTTGTTACATAGGTATACATGGTGGTTTGCTGCACCTATCAACCTGTCCTCTCAGTTTTAAGCCCCACATGCATTAGGTATTTGTCCTAATGCTCTGCCTCTCTTTGCCCCTCATCCCCCAACAGGCCTTGATGTCTTGGTGTCTGGTGTTGTCCTCTCTGTGTCCATGTGTTCTCATTGTTCGACTCCCATTTATGAGTGAGAACACGCAGTGTTTGGTTTTCTGTTCATGTGTTAGTTTGCTGAGAATGATGGATTCCAGCTTTATTCATGTCCCTGCAAAGGACGTGAACTCATTCTTTTCTATGGCTGCATGGTATTTGTATATGTGCCACATTTTCTTTATCCAGTCTATTATTGATAGGCATTTGGGTGGCTTCCAAGTCTTTGCTATTATAAACCGTGCTGCAATGAACATACGAATGCATGTGGAGGAATTAAGGATAAATTTGTACTATGGAAAAATGCAAAGTTAATGAAGACCATTTAATATCTGTAATTATATCTTATCTACTCTTAAGGTTTGATGGAAATTTACTTTAGATATCTGATGTCTCCATTCCACATAGAATACAACTTGTCACTTCACTTCAGTTTGTTTTCATACCACATACTGAATTCAACCGATTGCAGAGAGAGATAGTACCATACAGTAACAAGAAAACAGCTCAGGGGGTCAGGGTATATGAAATTGGTTTCTCAACTGATTGCGGAGAGAGATAGTACCATACAGTAACAAGAAAACAGCTCAGGAGTCAGGGTATATGGAATTGGTTTCTCACATTGTTTCTGGCTCCGTAGTTCCGAGCTTGGCACCACTTTTCAGGGTGTTAGTTTATGCTTTAGCAAAATGTACATGGATTAGATAAAGCTAAGATTTCTTTCAACTTTAGCATTATCTGTATTAGTGAACACAATATCATTAAGTCTTATGTATTGAATGCACTACTGTAGAAGAATTTGGGGAATAAAATTATACGCTTGATCCAAGCTGAACAGAACAGCAGAGAGAAAGCCCTTGGACCTCTCTGAGTATTCATTGCCTGCCTGATGAGATCACCTCCTCAGGACAGAGTAAAACCAGATCACAGGTAAAGAAATACGAGCTCAGAGAGACCGAATGTAGTTGACACAGGCAGAGGCATGGGTGGTTCCTTAAATTGTTGGCAATCCTGTTTGAAGGCCTCAAGGTTGATGATATGGTATTCACCTGAGAATTCTTCCATGTTCTTTGGTCTGTACCTTAGGATTTTTCACCTATGAGTCACCCCTACAGTAACACCTACAAATGTTTATGATTCTGGTTGAAATACAAGTTATAAGTATTCATAAAAATCACCTATTCAACCACAGAAACTTGAGTTAGAACTCAGAGGTTCTAATTTTGTAATCTGAGATGGGGCCTGAGGATTTACATTTCTACTTTTGAACAGCATAGTTTAAACTACATATTACAGGGAAGTTAAAACTCAATAGCAGGATCAAGATTAAATGTTTTATGCCATGTGCTCTAAATTAAGCTACTCTTTCTATGGCTAATTTTCTTCTCCCTTTTCCAAAATTTTAGATAAGATAGCAAAGTCAAGTCTGGAGCAATTTGTTAAAATGTAAGCTTTGTGTTTTTTTAATAGTGTGAGAGGATAAAGAAAAAATCTTTAGTAGGAGGAAAACAGTAGGCAGTATTCCTGAATGCTCTATGTCCTTAGAATCTGAAATATGCATAATGCTCTGGTAAAGGAGGTGTTACCAAAATTTCTCACATTGCCAAAATTACCACCTCTGTATATATACATATATGGGGGTGTTAGTTTGGATAGTAAAAAGTTAAATGAAAATGCTATACATGCTTTACTTTCTAAGATATTCCCTCATGAAAAAAACTTTTCTTACCTCAAAGAGAGAAGTGCATCATTGGTGTTTTCTTGTTCTTAAGTAGTGTTATTACAATAGCTGTTGGCTCCATGAGAATTACATTGGGCTGCTACTGCAGATGGTGTAGTAGTGGTTGTTTACTACTAAATTACAGTCAGGGAGAGACAAAAAGCATGCATGTTCCCATGCAGGATGGACCCGTCAAGAGAGGAGCCTGTAGAAGGTGGAGTTAGTTTTGAGAGATTTCACATTTTCTTGGCCCAAACCCAAAATCAGAAACCTAGGTAGTTCTCCCAACTCAATAGCCTAAGTCTGCTTTATTTATACATTGCTCGGCTATGAGACATTTTGTACTTACAGTAAACAGGCAACGCTAACTGAATCATGATTGAAAATAATCCATAATGATCTTTCTGAGACTCAGAATCACTTACGGAACCACCCATTATCTACTTGCTCCTAGCACTGCTCTATGATAGATGGCATGAGTCACAATAGTTTGATTTGAAGATCGAATGAAAACACACATGTAGAATTCCTTGGCACAATGCCTGGTATGTGGTAACTATGCAATAAGTATCCCTCTTTAGCTTCCTTGATCTGAAATATGTGTTCCTTGTTTAATATGTTTATTTAACGTACTAACACTTTATTCATTTAAGTTTTCTTTAAAAAAACAAATGTTCCAAAATAATTGGAAATAACATGAATTTTTAAATCCAAAGGTATGGATTCACCCCCTAGGTTGACTAATAGCAGAGTTAACCTAGAACATTATTTTACTCATATTTAATAAGAATTATTCCTTATAGTGTAATATGTAAAAAAGACATTAGCTATGCAAATATTACATTTATAAGCTGTTATAAAGTGTTTATAATAGTACACATACTATCCAGATGTTATAAAAATTTTGTATTATTTGAGATACAGTGTCTAAATTAAAACCCATTATAAAAATCTTGTGAGATAGAGGAAAGAGACACAAAAGAGCATACAGCTTCTGTCTCTCTCTCTCACACACACACACCATACCACATATACACACAATATTGCCTGTAAGCTCACACATTTATATTATTACTCAGGAAATCTCAATTTTGGGGGTCTGATCATATATTTTATAACTACTACTGATACTAAGTGTATCAAAGGAAAACGATTTGCATTAGAAATGGAAACAAAGTGCAAAATAAAATCAGAATATGACCTGATCTGAAGAGACTTTCAATTTAGCAGGGTAGTGATAACAGCCCATACTGACATAGGGCTTAGCATATGCTGGGCACTGCTCTAAATGCTTTATAGTCATGTGTTGCATCTTCCTCTGCAGAATGAGGTTAATACCCAGTTTACTATTGTGACTGGGGATTAAGTCAATTGATATAAATAAAGTTAATGCTACAGTCCTAAGGATATATAAATAAGCATTGTTACAGGATGTTGTGAATGCAAATAATGGGAAATAATTTAAATTAGGTCAGGAACAAAAATGTGCTATTCTACAAGGACACTGAAGTGTCTCATGGAAACCTTAAGTCAGAAATGTCGAGAAACCTAAGAAAAGTTTGCCAAAGATAAGAATCCACAGCCAGAATCTGCTCCTGTTTCATCTTTTTGCTGCTCACCAGGACTGGTCCATTCATGGTCGTTTGCAGATCAGCTTTGTTTTTCTTTCTCTTTTTACTTCCTTTTATTTTCCTGCTCCACTTCCCCTAAGATGATGAGATCATGACTTCTCCACATTTATCACATTCTTATCTTCTCTCCTCATTAATCCATCTTGAGTCAGGTGTCCAACCCTGGTCCACTCAATCATGTCCAGGAATGCAGAATCCTATGGTAAAAATGTGAGTATTGGTAGCTGCACCTTCAGTGAGAGTTTAAAGAAATATGAATGTGAACTGGATGGATGTTTCATAACATCCTCTAAATTTTCAATGAAGACACCACAGTATCCCTATATAAAAGCGTTTAGAAAGTCCTATTCACAAAATGGAACTGAAGAAAACAGAAGTAAAGTTATTAAAATGAGTAAGGCCAATAAAATTACGAGGCTCAAACAGAACTTACACAATCCAGTAATCACTACAAACAATAAGCTAAATTGCTAGTGTTTCATTATGACCCATCACTATGCAGCAAATGCATAGTTGTATACTATCCATACATGTCTTCTGGACCTGAATCAGTAAATTGCAATTTTAGGAGTACATAGTTTTGGAATTTTAGGCTTGTGAAAGAGACTCAGCATAGTAAATAATGAATACATAGAGGAAGGAATGTTAGAATTCTGAGTGAGCATCTGCAATCAGCTATTCTCAGTCTCGGTTAAAATAGTTTAGCCCACTTTTCTCTAGGATAAGTGAAGGAGTGCAGGAACAGTGATTAAAATAGTCACTTATTTGCATTTTAAGAATGCCTAAAAATGTTTGCTTATGAAAGTCGAAGTAGCAAAATTTACTGTGGTGAATTAGAATATTTCTCTATAAACAACATACTGTCAAAATAAATTAAATAGGTAGTTTTGTCCACAAATTACTACATTTTTCTTGGAGTTGTGTAGGATTATTTAAGTAAGCTTATAGCATACAGATTTATGGGGTATAGACTTCCTGGATAATGTTCCCTAAGTTGATAGCTGTTAGAATATAAATGGAGATGCTGCAGGACCTAAAGTCTCCTCTGTGTAAATGATTTGACTACAAACATCACTTTAAGACTGAATACTCTAATCTGAGTCAGAGCATTGTGGAATGAAAGGACAGGGGAGCTGCATTAGAGATCCTGGATTTCTCCCTGCTTTACTTATGTTTTTAATTATAATATTCTAGAAATAATGAGTAATTATTGATTATGAGCAAGATTTATGATTTGGGGAAACCCAATCTTTTGAGTTAGATCAGATTTTTTAGTGGGCAGGATTGTCTTTCAGACCCACGAATCATAATACCTAACATACATTTTAGAAAAAAAAAAGGATGGGATCTAAAAACATGATGAGGGCTTGATTCAAAGATGGCTGGCTACTTATCTTTGGAATTAGGTAGGAAAAGTTTTAAGGTAGATTATGGTAGAGAAATCTCATGAGAAGGATTTGGAGAAAATAACCTTAGATCTGAGTGAAATATCTAAGTAGGGATAAAGGGAAAGAAAGAGAGAAAGAAAGAAAAATACCAAAAATGTTGCTAATAGCCCTGGTTAAATCTAGCCTTCTAAAAGATGTGCCAGATGGAAAAAAAATCAGTAATACTGTTTTATTCTTGTTATTGGACATCCTTCTGATGCTCTTATGATTACCAAGAAAGATATTATATTCCCACAAAGTAACTCAATTGATTTATCAAAATCTGAAAAGGTAGGAGGAAACCAAGGCAAGACAACTATCAAAGCACAAGGATATTCTGTTAAAAATTAGGAAACTTTATATGAAGATACCAGAAGAAACCTGGAAAATTATTATTGGCACATTGTAATGCTTGATATTACATTACAGAAGGAATCATGTTTGATGATGGATTTCCAAGTAGCTGAGAACTTTTGTGAGCAGACATCACCAGATAGCATGAAAGCTGACCTCCTACATTTGATGAAGGTAGAAGACTGGTTAGCCTACCTTGAAAAAGGTAACTAACCTACATCCTCCCCAATCCACTTTTTTTTTGTTTTATTTATTTATTTATTTATTTTAAGTGGTACATAGATGTATATATTTATGGGGTACATGTGATGTTTTGATACAAGCATGCTATATGAAATAAGCACATCATGAAGAATGGGGTATCCATCCCCTCAAGCAAATTCTCCATTGAGTTGCAAACAACACAATTACACTCTTTATTTTAAAATGTACGGTTAGGTTATTATTGATTATAGTTACCCAGTTCTGCTACCAAACGGTAGGTCTTATTCTTTCTATTTTTTATACCCGTTAACCTTCCCCACCTCCTCCACACCCTCTTCCCAACTATCCCTCCCAGCCTCTGGTAACCTTCCCTCTACTCTCTATATCCATGAGTTCAATTGTTTTGATTTTTTTGATCCCTCAAACAAGTGAGAACCTGTGATGTTTGTCTTTTGTGTCTGGTTTATTTCACTTAACATTCTTAATTTTTATTTTTTGGGGTATTCATTGTATGTTTTTTGGTTTGAGGTTACCATGTGGCTTATAAATACTATCTTCTAATCCATTTTTTTAACCTGATAACAACTTAACACTACTTGCATAAACAAATATAAGAACAAGTAAAAAGAAAACTAATAAAAACTCACCTTAGCTTCATCCTCCAGCTTTCTAACTTTTTGTTGGTTTTATTTATATCTTATTGTACTGTGTCTTGAAAATTTGCAGTTATTATTTTTGATTGGTTCATCATTTAGTCTTTTTACTTAGGATAAGACTAGCTTATGCAACACAATTGCAGTGTTATAATATTCTTTTTTGTCTGTGAACTTACTCTTACCAGAAAGTTTTATTATCATTAGGTGAATATTTATCGCTCATTAATGTCCTTTTCTTTCTGATTGAAGTACTCCCCTTAGCATTTCTTGTAAGACAGGTCTGGTGCTGATGAAAAACCCCAGCTTTTGTTTTCCTGGGAAAGTTTTTATTTCTCCTTTATGCTTGAAGGATATTTTCAGCAGATACACTATTCTAGGGTAAAAGGTTTTTGGTTTGTTTTCTTCATTCAGCACTTTAAATACATAATGTCACTGTCTCCTGGCCTGTAACGTTTCCACTGAAAAGTCTGCTTCCAGACATGTTGGAGTGCCATTTGTATGTTATTTATTTCTTTTCTCTTGCTGCTTTTAGGATCCTCTCTTTATATGTGACCTTTGGGAATTTGATTATTAAATGCCTTGAGGTAGTTGGGTTAAATCTACTTAGTGTTCTATAAACTTCTTGTACTTGGATGTTGATGTCTTTCTCTAGGTTTGGGAAGTTCTCTGTTATTTTTATCCCTTTGAATAAACTTTCTACACCTACCTCTTTCTCAGCCTCCTCTTTAAGGCCAATAACTCTCAGATTTCCCCTTTTGAGTCTGTTTTTTAGGTCCTATAGGTATATTTTATTGTTTTTTATTTTTCTTCTTTTGTCTCTTCTGATTGTGTATTTTCAAATGGCCTGTCTTCAGGCTTACTAACTTTTTCTTTTGCTTGATCAGATTCTGCTACTAAAGGACTCTAATGCATTCTTCAGCATGTCAAGCATTTTTTTTTTGCTCCAGAATTTCATTTCTCCTTTACTTCTTTTAATTATTTTAATCTCTTTGTTAAATTTATCTGATAGATTTCTGAATTCCTTCTCTGTGTTGTCTTGAATTTCTTTGAGTTTCCTTAACACAGCTATTTTGAATTATCTGTCTGAAAGGTCATATATCTCTGTTTCTCCAGGATTGTTCCTTGGTACTCTATTTACTTCATTTGGTAAGGTCATATTTTCCTGGATGATGTTGATGCTAGCAGATGTTCTTGGTATCTGCACATTGAAGGGTTAGGTATTTATTGTAGTCTTCACAGTCTTAGCTTATTTGTAGCTGTCTTTCTTGAAAAGGTTTTCCAGATGTGTGAAAAGGCTTGGGTGTTGCGATCTGAGCTGTTTCTGTGTTAGGGGGCATCCCAAGCCCAGTAACACTGGTTCATGCAAGTTTGTAGAAGTACTACTTTGATGGTCCTGGACAAGATCGGGGAGAATTCTCTGGATTACTAGGCAGAGGCTCTTGTACTCTTCTCTGACTTTCTGCCAAACATGCAGAGTCTCTGTATCTCTCTATTCTGAAGCACCTGGAGCTGGGGGTGGAGTGACACAAGCACCTCTCTGGTCACCACCACTATAACTACACTGGGTCAGACCTGAAGCCTGCAGAGCACTGGATCTCACCCAAGACCTGCTACAACCATTCCTGGCTACTGCCTATACGCGCTCAAGATCTCACAGTTCTACAACCAGCAGGTGGCAAAGCCAGCCAGGTCTGTGACTTTTCCTTCAGAGTGGCAAGATCCCCAGGCACTAGGTGGATCCAGAAGTACCCTCAGGGAGTCAGACACTAGAATACAAATCCTTAGAGGTCTACCTGGTGTCCTATTGTACTGCAGCTGAGCTGGCCCTCAAACCACAAGATTTCACTCTAGTTGGTTTCCATAAAGTTCTGTTGTGGGCCAACATCTCTTTTGAGCTTGAGGGAGTGGATACCCCATTATTCCCTCCTCTTTCCAAAGGCAGAGGAGCCTCGCCCCATAGCCGCCACCATGAGGAGTACTGCCAGACCACCACTGATGCTTCCTTAAGGCCCTAGGTATCTTAAGTCAGTTTTTGGCGAATCCTGCCTGGCCTGGGACTCACCCTCAGGGCAGTGTGCTCCCATCTGGCCCAGGGCAGACCCCAAAATGCCATCCAAGAGTCACATCCTGGAATTGGGGGCCCCAAGATCCTGTCTGGTGCTCTATTTTCCTGTGACAGTGGAAGCCAGCAAATCTCAGAAGCTCACCCAAGGCCCTTGATATTGTACCTGTTTATCGCTGCTGGTTATTCATGGCCCAAGGGCTTTTCAGTTATTAGGCGATGAATGATGGCAGGACTGGGTGTTTCCTTCAAGGCAGAGGGGTTCCCCTCTGGCTCAGGGCATGTCTAGAAATATCATCTGGGAGCCAGGACCTGGAATGGGGTCCTCATGACTCTGACCTAGGTGCCCTATCTTGCTGTGGCTAATGTGGTATCCAACATGCAAGACAACGCCTTCCCCACTCTTCCCTATCCTCTTTTTAGGCAGAAGGAAGGGTTCTCTTTTGGAGCCACAAGCTGTGAAGCCTGGAGTTACAGGAGGGGTGACACCATCACTTTTTTGACTCGTGACATCACAGTAGGTCACATGTCCTCTCGGTCCACTGTCTCTGGGCCTACTTCATTCCTAAGACTCACCTAAGTGTTGCAGTCCTTATGGCCTAGACTGCCTTTTAAATGTACTTGGAGATCTAGAGTACTTTGTCCCTTGGTGGTGAGGTTTTCTGGCACTAAAACTTGGACCACTGGGATTGGAGATTCCCCTCTGGCTAGGGCTGGTTTAAATGCCCCCTCTTTGGGCAGGTGTCAGCTGAGTTTGGTCTGATTTTCCTTTCTGCTCTAATGGGACAACACTGAATTCAATGCCTCACAATTGCTGTGTTCTCCCTCGCCCAGCACCCAGAGATGCTCTACACACCAACCCACTGCTGCCGGAGTAGGGAAGGGGTGGTCTCAGCAATTCACAACTGTTTTTCTATCTTTCCAATGCCTCTTTCAGTGATATAAAGTTAAAACCAGGTACTGTGAGTGCTCACTTGATTTTCAGTTGTTATGAGGGTGTTTTTTTCTCTGTGTAAATAGTTTTTAATTGCTGTCCTTGCCAGAGGGATAATCCATAGAGCTTTACATTCTATCATCTTGCTCCACCTCTCCTCCCCAATCCAAAAATTGAATACATCTTCTGAAGTAGTCTTTGGATGTTGGGGAAATATAATTAAAAACAAAGTCTCCTGCCAGCATCGAAAACCTCTCCAAAACGACAGAAGAGAAAAAAAAAAAACAGTTTTATTATTAAACAAGCATTAAACTGACATGTGATGTACATTACAGGTAATTCATTAAAGGGATTGCAAAGACTAGAAGAAATCTCATTTTATATGGCTACACATACAGAACTCACTACAAACATGTTCTCAAGGTAAACAATGACTAGTACTTAAATAGCAGTACTAGGACCTAATAGAGCCTTTTGTTACACACACAGTAAGTCCTTACTTAAGTTGTTGATATGTTCTTGGAAACTGCAACTTTAAGCAAAAAGACAATTTTACCATAAGCTAATTGATATAAACAAGAGTTAAGTTCCTGCGGCATATTTCTGGTCACAAAACATCACCAACTTTTAAATAAAGACCCAAAACACTTCTAATGTTAAACATTGAAATAAATGTGAGCCATACATGCAATTGAGCCTTTATTACAGGAATCATAATACATTTTACTTTTTTCTTTTTCCTTTTCTTCCTCTATGCATGCTTGCTTGCATGTCATCATTTTGGTAAACGGTAGTCACAAGTAATTTAATAACTTCCTCTCCTAACCCCTGCAGCTGCTCACAAGATTAATTAGCTTTTCTTTAAGAACAGCAATCTTTAAGTCATGCAGACCTCCTTAATGACATCTAAAAATTTGATCAGAACAAGGAGCACAAACAGCTTTGATTATTGGGGGATCCTACCTCTGGCATACCTACCTTATTCACATAAGTCACCATTTATGTTGAAAGGGAGGATAGAATTCTGGAATAGCATACAGTGACCTACTCACACAAGATATCAGACTCCAAGTGAGAGGGGACCTCTTTCTTGTGATGTGCAACTTTAACTACATGATTAGCGAAACAAGAGTTTCTGTTCTACCAGCTGAGCCCAGTCTAACTTTGCCACCTTATACTGATTGGCTGAAAAATCACCAGCTCCTCTTCCGATGTAATCGAATTTGATCAGAAAGCCCCAAATAAAATTATTATTCTTCCCTCTCCACCCCACCCCACCCATCTCACTTGTTTATACCTCACACTGAGTTATATTGGCAACCTTGATATCTTAGCTAGACAGCCTGAGCAATCTTTAACTTTGCCATATTGAGTTCATAATTCCAAGTCTCTTTATAGCCATTAAATATTTTATGTGAAATAAGAGTTTGTATAAACTCTTGTGATATAAGACATTCATTTAACCCTAGAAAAATTTGAGATTTCGTTCTACCAGGAATCTAATTGTCACACCTCCTCTTTTACAACAGTAGGTATTAGGAAACTCTGAAGCAAATAGTCCACAGAGGGTATATACAGAGAGGCTATGTTCTGCTCTATTATTTGGCTAAGGTCTGTTCTGAAATTAGCTGTTGTATATAATTTAATCAGCACATACTGACTCCTTAATAATGCCCAGCATGGGGCTGAGTAAGGTGGGGAGGGGGAGCTGTCCAAGTGGTATAAACCACAAAAACTGAATCAGTAAGCTTATAATTTTCAACAAGGAAACAAGAAAAATGAATAAAATGGTTAAAAAAGAAAGTATAATAGAAAAAATTAAATTCTACCATGTCTACCACATACAATACAAGCTGTAAGAGGTCACAAAATGAAGTTTATTTTTTCTGGGATTCTCTGGAAAGCCTTCACATATAACTGGGTTTTGAGGGGAAGGGTGATTTATTAGCTCATTTTTATGCTGCTGAGAAAGACATACCTGAGACTGGGCTATTTACAAAAGAGGTTTAATGGACTCAGAGTTCCACATGGCTGGGGAGGCCTCACAATCATGGTGGAAGGTGAAAGGCGCGTCTCACACGGTAACAGACAAGAGAAGCAAATGAGAGTCAAGCAAAAGGGGTTTCCCCTTATAAAACTGTCAGATTTCGTGAGACTTATTTACTACCATGAGAACAGTATGGGGGACACTGCCCCCATGATTCAGTTATATCTCCCACTGGGTCCCTTCCATAACACGAGGAATTATGGGAACTACAATTCAAGATGAGATTTGGATGGGGACACAGCCAAACCGTATCAGGTGTGATTAGGTGGAGAGAAAGGGAAAGGATGCTTTGAAAAACAAAGGGTCAGCATGAATCCATAAAACATGTACTCGCTTTATACCCGATTTAAACTGAAATAAATTGTTTTTTTTTTTTTTGACTAATATATGTGGACTATAATTGGTTGACTCAGAGCTTAAAGGAAAGTAAAGCAAAGGGACCCTGGGTTAGGGGCTGAACCAGAAATCTAATAGAACTGACACAGTAAGTTAATGAAGGAGGGATAGTGAGTGGAAACCTATCATGCCTAGAATCAATGTGGCACAACTAAAAGGCAGACCTGTTTCTTCATTATCTAACTTGGAAACAGAGATGACTAAAAGGCCATTATGTGTCTCATGACTGTATTTTATTTTTTACATACTATTATATTCTGTTTCCTAATATTTTGTCTAAAATTTTTTGCATCTGTGTTCATGAGAGAACTCATGATAATTTTTCTCTTAATGTCACAGTCAGATTTCGGTAAGAATTTTTTTGAAAAAAATGTTTATCTGTCCCATTTTATGAGATAGTTTGTGTATGATTACTGCTGTTTCTTCTTTAAATATTTGGTGGAAATAACAGACCATACTTATTTTTCTATTGAAGAACCCAGGCCATCCGATCAGCTTACTTTCCAGAAAATCTGTTCCCTCTGTGCTGACTATTTACTTAAGATGTAGTTCAAATTGTTATTTTGTTTTCTGCATATTCTACAAATTGGCAACTGAATGCAGAAATCTGACTTCAGCTACTTGTTTCTTTCGGCAAGATTATAAATGGGGTCTCATTCTTTCATCAGGATGCATATACTGTCCCTTTTATCTCCTTCTTAATATTATTAGCAACCATTGATTCTCAATGCCTAGATTCACTGGAGATTGTAAATGAGTGATAGTCTAATTCTGTCATTATGTTTTGTTTGTCAGCTAAAATAATGAGATACTCCCCTCAGTAGTTCAATTCACATAGGCAAATGAGATAAATGTTTGAGTCTGTCAAGTTATTTACAAGTTTTTCAAGATAATAACTTGTTTTTCTCAAGATGTGACTAATTAGTTTGATAGTTCTCTTTTAACAATATATGCTATCTTTTTGTTACAGAAATTTTAAGTATAGATACTGATCTATTGTTTAACTCACACTTTTATTCATGATACCTTTTGTTACATCAGACTTTTAAAAAGTATATGCCAATTATGCTATATTTCTCTAATATCTTTTGGATTATTATCATTATTAAAAAGAAAGTGTATATTAGCTTTAGCCATCTATAATTTATTTCTTACATAGTATGAGATGAGTGTCCAAGTTTATTTTTTCCCTGATACATAGATTATTATACTAGCACATTTTATTAAATAACTTATCTTTGCCTCCTGGTGTTAAAGTGCCACCTTTATCATATATTAAATCCCTGTATTTATTTCTAGATGCCCTATGGGGTTCCATTGATTTACTTTTGTCTTTTTATGCCAATACGGTGTTTTTTAGCTCAGTGGTTTTATGGTATGTTATTAAATTTTGAAAGACGAGTCCTTTAATTATTTTTCTTTTACATAATATTTTTTGCTACTCCTGATGCCAGAACTTTATTGTATTTTTTCCCAGTGTCAACACATTTTTTTAAAAATGAAGTTTTCTGCACATTCCACTGACAATCCCTATTGTGATTCTCATTGAAATTTTGGCAATTTATATATTACTTTGGGGAGCATGATAATTTTATGATATATATTACCTATCATCTAAGCACCTGTGATCAGCTCTCTACCTAGCTATCTATTGAAACAACTATTTATTTTGAAATACAATTAAAATGGAAACTGCAACTAGAATGTAAATGAGGAGAAAAAGTACAGCAGGATATTTTCTCTTTCTCCTCTTTTACTGTGGGACATACAAGGAAAGAAGCAGCACGGTGACCCAGTCAAACTACCAGATAAACACTAATGACAGAACTCCTAGCAATGATGTTAACGGTTTTTGCTAATAAGAGAGTTTTATCTATAGAATTTTAACAGAATGAATAGAATCTGTTTAGGATTACTTATGACAAATGAGACTAGAAATTACGTAGTTATGGTGCATGGCTCCCTGGAAAATGTCACGTAAGCTACATTACTATAAGAATATAAAGACGGGAGTGTTGCATGACCAAAATTGCCCCCTTTGTGTCAGTAATTTGCTACATGCGTTACTTAGAGGAGGTCTCATACATTAATCTGGGTCGGAGTGAGTATTGATCCAGCTGGAATGTCCTGGGAAGGTTTGGGATTTCCTAGATTTTTTCCTCCTTTTTTGCTTGTGCCTTGTGATCACTTGCATCTTTGAGATATTAAGAAGGTTTGATACTAAGATCTAGTATTCATATGGGTCTATTTGGCAATGAGATCCTTGTTATCTCAATGATAAAATATTTGAAAAAGCTCCAATAATTCATCATCCTTTTATCTGTGAGTTCTTTACACTTTGTACATTTTAAATGCAGTATTTATCATATTCCATTAGCGTCAGTTTTTTTTTTTTTTTACAGATTTATACAGAAAATGTATTTATTTCTAAATCTCTAACTCTTTACCACAGTACCAGATTCATTGTAAGAAATTGTAGTGAACATTGGATCTTTTTGGATCCTTCTTACCTTTTCTGTGTGTCTTTCCCCCAGTTTCAATGTGAGTTTTTTTGAATGACTTGCACCTTCAACTCAGTTTTGGGAAACTCCCTTTGGGTGTTATAACCATGCTTTATCCAGGGAGCTGAAGTTATCAGCAATTCACATCCCTTCATCCTGTGGTTCATAACCAATAACTCACAAGTGGAGAGTAAAAGTCTCTACTGAGGTTCTGAAGTATAATTTACACTCTCCACCTCCCTGCAGGATCAGGTTGAAGCTGAGTCTTCATCTGAAATTTAATCCCCACATACTTAGTTTCCCAGCAGAGATAGGGAAAAATCCCCTATTTCCATTGCTGGTTTCTTCTGAGAGGACTTCCTTTAGTAAGTCATATGCACATGAATCTTCATCTCAGGGTCTACTTCCAGGAAATCTGACCTAAGAGAATATCCAATTAAATTTTGAGAAATAGCTGAACAAATGTGTAAAAGATTCAATCCTTAAAGCCTTAAATTAATTGTGATTATTCATATACAGACACAGATGACTGGTCTGGTTAAGAATATTTTTCGGCCGGGCGCGGTGGCTCAAGCCTGTAATTCCAGCACTTTGGGAGGCCGAGACGGGCGGATCACGAGGTCGGGAGATCGAGACCATCCTGGCTAACCCGGTGAAACCCCGTCTCTACTAAAAAATACAAAAAACTAGCCGGGCGAGGTGGCGGCCGCCTGTAGTCCCAGCTACTCGGGAGGCTGAGGCAGGAGAATGGCGGGAACCCGGGAGGCGGAGCTTGCAGTGAGCTGAGATCTGGCCACTGCACTCCAGCCTGGGCGACAGAGCGAGACTCCGTCTCAAAAAAAAAAAAAAAAAAAAAAAGAATATTTTTCATTTGTGATTACAAAATAGAAAGCCAAATGATTAGAAGATAAATTGACAACTGCTTGGAAAGAAAATCATAAAATAATATTTTTATATTAAATAGGTTTAAAGAGCCATGTTTGTATAATGGAAAGAGTACGAACTCTGAAGTCAAATACATCCTATGTCTGAAATGGATGAAGTCTTCATATGTTCTAACATATTAAAAAATTAATTGTTTTTCCTAATCATCTATGTATCTATCCAGCCATCTATCTGTTTATCTATAACTATCTGTGTATTGGCAGAGACCACATCATGTAAAAAATAGACATGTGAAAGAGCTCTAAACTGTTCAGAGAAAATTTGCAACTTTGGGGGCTAGACTAATCTGGCATTTGGCAAGAAACAAGAGATGACGCTTTGGGAAGTAAGTCATTGATAGACTGAGAGTCATCTTGCACAGTGAAAGCATGCAGACTTTGGACTTCATCATGCAGATGCTGGGGAATTATCATTAATTATTAAGCAGGAAAATAGTCTGATTGAATATGTGTGTTTAAAAGGGATTTGTAGAAGACATTTGGAAGAAAATCAGATTTAATATGCCTTTGATAACCTCACATTAAAGGCTTTTTATGTTATAAAACCAATAGATATTTTTTACTTTGGGAAGGTGTGATAAATCTATATTGTTAAAAATATTTTCTTCTAGAAAAGCTACCAGTAAATATTTGGGAATTTTAGATAAAAACATATATATGTGAATATACACATATACACACCCATATGAGAAAGAGGGGGGACTCTCCATAATTTTGAATCAACTGGGTTCAATGTAATTTTTTATTAAAACTTGATTTGTCCTGTTACAAGTTTTCTGCTAAGCACATTTGAAAACAAAATTCTCCTTTAGTATGTTAGTGTAAATTTGTACTTTTTCATTTCAACAAATTCTATAGAATACTAGATTTTATTTCTTGTACTACTATTTTGAAAGCTTTAACATTTAATAATTTTGGTTTGCTATATAACAACAGTATCAATGAGAAAATATATACATCATCACAAAATCATGTCAAAATTTGTAAATACATTTCACACTTTAAAAGCAAATTCACTACTTTCTTTCTCAAACCTGTCACAAAAACATTTAAAATTAGTGTACAGAAGAAAAATTTGGCTTATATTGTTCATTTACTTATTCAACAAATATATTTTGAATGCTAATTTTTTGTGGCATGACTGCAGAACTGCCATGATAATTATGTTAACAAAGGATTAAAAACTGACACTCTACATAGGAGAGAATGAGTCCACTGCATTGTATCTTCTGTATAGAAAGAATAATCAATTAGGTCTAGGAAGGGTCTGTCATGCCAGGGTCCCTCAAAGATTCTAGTTATTTAGCAACTTCAGCTGGTTAGGAAAGTTGTAATAAAACATAGAATTCAGTTTGGATATCTCTTAGGAAACAGCTACTGTAAGTGGGGAATTTACTTAAAAGGTGAAGGTGAAAGCCACGAAGTTCCAAGAGGGAGACTTAGAAAGAGAACGGTAAGTGTAAATGCCCAAAGGCAGGGACATGGACATTTATTCTTTCAAAATGTCCACTTTGTCTTTAAACATAGGTTTGTAACAGCAAGCTTTGTGTGAAAGCTGTCTGTTTCAATTTGACTCAACAAATGTCTGTTGAGCAGCGTCATGCCTAAGAGTACTTCCTAGCAGCAGTTAGAAACCTCAGTATAAAAGAGGCTGAGTGTGTAGGGTCAAATGCAGCAGCTAAGGTTGTATAAAGTGAGGCCAGAAGGATGAGGCCTCGTTTTAGCCAGGGAACAGCCATATGTATTCTATGTGAGAATGATTAGTCTGTGACTGTACATCTTGTCACAAAGAAGGCACACAAAACCAGGTGACAGTATCATCAAATGAAACATTTTTAGCTTCCTCATGTCTTCTTCATTCTCAACGTGCCTGTTTCCCTGCACCTGATCCTGGAGTAGACACCAAAATAGCCAGCAGGTTAAGGAGATGAAAGGAAAAATTAAGAGGCTGATGATGCTTCCCTTGCTGACTGTATGCACTTGGGGTGAGAGGGGAATGGTTTAATTTAAAAGTGATTTAAAATTACATTTGACTAAATTAAAATTGTAATGCCCAGAAATATAGGTTATTTATTAACTGCAAATGTCCAGAAAGACTGTGGGACCTCCTAGAGACACTCTCAGGGAAAAGAGAAGAAGGAGTTTACACACACTGAATCTGGAGCACACTGGGAAAACAAAAGTTTTTGTTTTCACCTTACTGACAGTTCATTTATTAAACTTATTTCATTTTTCTTTAATTGTCACTACTTGGTACAGACCATAGTAATTACCTGTATATCAAGATGCGTTGCAAACTCCAACTGAGAAAAGATTTACTGATGATGGCTATGCAATGACAGCATGTGTAATTTTACTTAATCAAACTATCTTCGAAAAGCACCAAAGGAAACAAAATACTGTGATTAACTGTAACCGTGCTTTTTTTCCTGAACATATCTCAAGGGCAAGAGAAAGAAAGGAGGCTGGGGGGAAGCAAAGCTGCTGTATATGAGAATAATGAAATGAGAAGACAGAATGGAATAATAAGAAATTGTACCAATCTCTCGCACCCTCACCTTTTAGGGAAATTCCCACTTACAGCAGCTCTTTCCTAAGAGATATCCAAACTGAATTCTATGTTTTATTACAACTTTACAAACCAGCTAAAGTTGCTAAATAACTAGAATCTTCGAGAGACCCTGGCGTAGACCCTTAATGGACCTAATTAATGACTCTTCCTGTATTTCTTAGCTGATTATAGAAAACCATTCAAATATGATACCAATTTCTTATACAAATTTCTCCCTCTTCCTGCCCCCCCCCAAAAAAAAAAAATTCTCCCTCTTGCTTGCTGTCCTGAATCCAGTCATTATTTAGCATGGAATGGCTGTTCCTTCAACTTGCATACATGCCTCTACAACTTCTGCCTTCAACACCTGAGATCAATGTCTCCTCCTCAGTGAAAATCCTTCGCTGCTTCAGGCTGATTTGAATGTTCTGTACTCAACCTCCTCTCTGAGTTATTATTCTCTGTCTAGTTCATTATAGATGCATTTCCCCTACTGCACTACAGCTAATTTTTGACATGCTTGTCTTTTCCTCTAAAGCCCTGAGTTCTTTGAATATAGTTCTGTGTCTTATTTATTTACCTTCAGAATTTGGCTTGCTTCCTCACGCATATTAGGTGATCAGAGGTGCTTAGTTAGTTAACGATGTTCACTAAGTAGCTCACTAATGACAGGATAAAGAAGAAATCATACTTGTGGTATAGGCTGTTGTAAAGTATCAACCTTCATTTATTTATTAATTTTTTTCAAGGACTCTCCACAATAGAGACAATGGCATCAAACCTTTCTCCTCCCAGCACTGAAGACTTTTTCTAGGCAGCCCAACCTAGAAGTGGAGCAGTGGCTTAGTAAAGGCATAACACACAACTCCCACAATTGAGTAAGGGTCTATCCCCATTAAAAGGGCATCTAAAAAGCTAAAGATGCAGAAATAACAGTGCTGATGAAATGGCCTCCAAGTGCATAACTGAAGACTAACTGCACTGCAAGTTACTATTCAACCAGGGGAGAGGGAGCTTCCTAGGCAAAGTCTTACTTTATAATCAAGAAAACCCTTAGTACTTGAAAAAATCCCTTTAGCAGAATGCTATTATTTCCTTTTCTCATTCTTTTCTTACCTAATCTGCAGAATCTATCTTTGTCACTGCTTCATTCTACTGTAAAATTAAAACTATTTTTTCCTGAGGATACAGGTGCTTTAACTCAAGAGATTTGTGTTGGTAAACTACACTAGCTTGGATGTCGTTGTTGAGTTGAGTCTTAAGGGAGTCCCTGCTTGAACAGATCACCAGGCTGTACTGAACATCACTCTTAATTACACTTTCCTCTACAGCTTATAATTCCCCCACTTAATTACATAGTTTGAAGAGATTGTGAAGATTTTCTATAGTTTATTTTTATTTTATCATTTTATCAGGTTTTGAAAATTATGATACGCTCACAAATTACTTTAAAACACATGAAAAGGTCAGTAACTTGGAAAGAGATCAATATAATCCTAGACCAGTGAAAATTACTCTGTTGATGAAAACATCTTGTTTTCTATTCTAATTGAACAAACCTCAGTATTTGGAGAATTTTGTTTAAGTTAAATTATTTATGTTACAATTTTAATGTACTTTTTTTTCTTTTTCTATCCTCAAAGTCTACATAAATTATGGACAGATTATTAACCCTATCAGTGGGTCACAACCAGCTATTCCAATGTCTCTAAGCCTTGATTTATAAACTAAAAGCCTGCCTTCTTCATGATATTTTGCAAATAATGTATGTAAATGTGCTCTTAATACAAGAAAATGCTGTAGGAAAGTAAATTATGCTTAGTAACATCATCTTACTGAACTAATTGAAATCAGTTGTTTTCTTAAAACAGAACAGAGAGTCTATACTTGGTGTTCTCTAAACTTCTCTTACATTTTAATATTCTATGACTCTGTTACTACATTTCAACAAAAAGTGACACTGATTATGCACAACACTGGTAAACATCTGAGACTCAATAATTCGTCCAAAGTCACATAATTTAGCAGTGACAAAGCTTCAGTGACAAAGTGAAATAATAGTTTCACCATAACATATTTTGCTCTACCCTTGACCTCATAACATTGAGATATTTTCATTCAAATTTCTGTTATTTGAACCATTTTACCCTTTTTTCTTTTTTCTATTTGCTCTGGACCATGGTGAACAATGACACAATTCTTTTTTTGCATTGAAGTCAGTGTTTACATACATGACTCTCACATTTAAAACCAAATTTTATGCCCAAATCAACTGCATTTATTTGAAATAACATAATACTTGATCAAAGTTATAGATAATGAATATTAGCAAATTTAATTACTACTAATCATATGATGACATGTTCAATCTTTGAGTTAAAGATCCATTTCCTAAAGTTGGTTTTACCTTGTTTTACTTAGTGCTGAATGATTTCATATTTTCTAATTCTAAAGGCATGATATTTTTTCCTTGAAGAGACTAGGTATTTATTTTAGTATTTTAGATCTCAAGATTAGAATAATTTATGTATAGTTTTATTTCTGATAATTTCAGTTAATTTTACTTTAATAACTTAAAATTGATATCAAAATGCTATCCCTGATGTTTGGTAGAGTTATAATACTTAATGGACTTGTAATTGTCCAGCCTTCCTCAAAATTGTCTTCATAAAGAGTGTTTTAAAAATTTGTCTAACGAAATATACATTTTATTAATTATGAATGTGAATCACATAATTATGAATGTGAGTCACATAATTATAGTGAAATGCAATATACTTAGTTTAAAAAAAGAAAAAATTTATCTGAACATGTAAAGCACCATTTCCTTTAAAGAACTGAAATTTCATAAATAGAAAGATTAAACTTTCTCTGAATAATTACAAATGTACCCAAAGAAAACCATAATTGATTTTAAGTGCATGACTGAAAAACATTTACTTATGTTTCAGTGAGCCTATTTTAAATATTGGTGGACTTGGACTATCTTTACACTAATTCCTCTTATCTTTGGGCTTAAATAGAAAATTGTTACAGGCTTCTGCACATATCAACTCAAATATTCTGAAATTATTTAATACTTATCAACAGTCATAATTTTCTACATGTATCAGACACTGTGTTAGTCACTCTAACACTAGACACTGTGTTAGTTAGACACTCTCTAAAGAATGTGATATATGTATTATCCATCTTTCATTAAGAAAAACGTGCCATAGAATTGCTAAGTAAATATCCTGTAGTTGTACAGCTAGCAAGTTGCAGTTAAAATTTCAATGCTTCAAACCTCAGTTTGTGCTCTTTATCTACGTCGAGCTGCCTTGGATGAGTAATAATGTTTTTTTTACTTTAGCAGATTTGTTGACCTCCAAATAACAATTTTTAAAAGGACTTTTAAATAAATTATTTCCATGGGTTTCTGCATTACACACACCGGAATTTCAATACTGATTGAAAACTTATGTTTTGGGTGACTTTATTTGTCCTCAGTAGGCTTTATTTTTCTCATATCTGAAATGTGGGTAATAAATACAGACTTTGTAGGTATTGTGGGGATTAAATGCCCCAATGTATGTAAAGCATCACATTATTGGGCGCATAGTAAAATCCTAATACAAGATAATTATTATCGTTTCAGGTTGACCTTTCAAATCTTCTGTTGACAACATGGCATCCTTTTGGAACTCCTTCTATTACATTTTATTGATTGCTTTCAAATATACTCTTTTAAAATTAATAACCTTCAGTGAATAGAAATTTCTTTAGTACCATTCTAGACTAAAATTCAACTAAAATAATATAATTTATTAATTGCTTAGAATATACTGCCTATAGGGATTCAGACTGTCTAATGGTTTCAATGAGAATCTTTGAAATGACATTAGGATCCTGCATGTTTTTTTTTGTTTTTGTTTTTTTTTTAAGATTTTGTTTCCTCCTGGAAGTCAAAAGCATCTCTGGGCTGCTTTGCACATCACAGTAACCTTGCCTATCATTTTGGTTTTTGTCACTTTTATTATTGTCAGCATTCTTCCAAAATCTCTAATATGTGTTTCCTCAAAATATGTATCTTCTGGAAAGAGAAAGGTAGAACTATGTAAACTGGTCTGCTGGTGTTACAGAAGGTGAGCAGACACAGCAAAACCATCACTAATAATTGGAAATGTGAAAAACAGGCTTTATATTTTTACTAAAAGGTATCCAACTTTTGAGTTTATTCTCATTGGTTTAGTGACTGGGTGGAATAATATTGGATGATATGTGGGAAAATGCACTCATAAGAGTAAAAAGTACCATTTTTGCATGGTAAATTATTAGTTACTTATCTTCGCTACCATCCAAGGACCATGGAGAGTTGGGATGAAGTTCCACACTGAAGAAGCTATGTGTCCAGGACATATATTGCTTGTGCCTGTTCAGCATAAGCATTAATTTCCAGTTTCCTAGTAGTAATTCCCTTATTTTTCTGATGTGTCTTAAAGGGTCTCCCTGCTTTCATTTTAAGGCTATATGGTTTGTGTGGGAATAGTCTCACTGCCTAAAGGAGAAAATGAAACTGTAGTCTGGGTTTATCTCCCTAGATAAAATAATCTATACTTGTATGTATTAGGAATTTTTATTATGTGGAGGAATTTTTGTAATCAAGTGTTTGAGAAGAAGCTTAAGTTTGAATATTGAAAAGCTGTGGATAAACTAAAACGTATTGAATTTTGCCTACCCAGTATTCATGTATCTCCTTTGAATAAAAATATCTGAATGCCTCAGTTTTCTTTTGAGGAATTCTTTTTCTAAGCTCTTGTGGTATGTGTGGGACAGAACTTCTCCCACTCTCATATGTGGCCACATGATCATTTCCTTAGCATCAGTGGTGAGTTTAGTGATTAGGCATGTAACTCAATTCTAAGACTCTTGTTTGGCTTTTACCATTTTAACCCATGAAGATGTGAGCTTGGGGTTCTTGGTAGCCATCTCACTACCAAAAGAGCCTCACTGAAAAGAAAACAAA
The DNA here is from genome assembly GCF_000951035.1 of Colobus angolensis palliatus. Taxonomy (NCBI): domain Eukaryota; kingdom Metazoa; phylum Chordata; class Mammalia; order Primates; family Cercopithecidae; genus Colobus; species Colobus angolensis. The sequence continues at coordinate 3,298,272 of NW_012120710.1, read as the reverse complement.
ATGAGAAGAATGCAGAGTAATGACATAGCGAAAGACAGATCTTTTACATAATTAGAACATCAGCACCATGTAACACATGAAATCATATCCATCCTTGTACTTAGTTATGTGTGCCACTCTTTTATTTTGGATTAAGACCATTTGATCCACATTCTTGTCACAAAGACTCTTAATACTTGGACTAAGGGCTAAAATGCCTATAAGAAGAAAAAAAGAGATTAACCAAAAGGGTGCTCTGGGAGAAGGGAAAGGTTACCTAGAAAGGCTGCATGGGGCAGAAAATATAGCCAAAGATGAAACTCTGGAGGCAATATGGTAGAACACCAATAATATCTAATGTTGATTTTGTTTTGTTTTACTTTATGGTCTGTGATGTATGCTTTTTTTTCCCTTTCTTGACTGTCTGAGTATATGTAAGTTTTTTTTCCTTTTTACACTAATACCTGTGGAGTAAATTTATTTGGGGATAAGGAAGAAAGGTACAGAATCTTCCCCAAGATCAGCATAAGACAAGGGTCATCTCCAGGGTCCTAGTTATAGCTGGATTACAATCACCTAGACAGGAACTTGAACAGAAAATAGAACACAGATATTCTTGATTAATCCCAGAACATTTGGGTCTTGAACTAAGGTCTCATTGAATTATGAATACAGGAAGTTGGCATTAGTGAATATTTTTGCAGTGTTAGATGTTTCTGGAGACTTTTCCATACATTGCTTTGTTTATTTATTCCGACATCTGTAAAGCAAATTTCATTCTCAAAATTGATCCTTACATGAGACAAATGAGGCTTACAGAGATTAAGTCACCTTCCAAGGGAGGTTCATTTAATATGTGGTACATCCAGAAATTTAAATTCTAATAAAAACTATGACTCCACAGCATGACTCTTCTTGATAATATAATACTTCATGGAATAATTGGGGAAAGGTTAGGAATTTTCGGATAAAAACAACTGAAATACATAATGTCATTTCATATATAATTATTTTAAAAATTATCCTAATTTTTACTTCACTTTCACTTTTAAATTGTGCTCATTTGCCATTTTGTTTTCATTCCATGACATCACTCTCATTATTTTCCCACTGTTTCTGCATGTGAACACTTGAGAACTCCTTGTTCAACAACTTGAGCTCCTCAGAACAAAAGACTATAAATCTGACAGGCAATCTATGTCTACCAAGGAAAGCCCATGGAAGGATAAGGCTAAATTCTTTTACAAATAAATAAATATGTATTTGAAAAATAGTATTACTTGGGAAGTAAAAGTAACCAGAAATATGATAATAGAAAGCAATAAAGAAGAAAGTGATTATGTTTATTTTTATGTCTTTCTTTCAGAGAAGCCATTTTAAGGTATCCAAGGCAAGCCACATTATAGATTAAGCTATAAACTAATCAACCCATTTTGAGTATGCATATGGTATCCAGGACATCAAATAGAAACAAATACTATTTGAACTTTGTCATAAATATTCTACATCCATTATTTTCAGGAGAAATTACCTCATTTTATGGAAAATAATGCTGAAGTTAGTCATTTTGTATTGGTTATAACCAATTTTTTAAATGAGAAAATACCTATTAACCACAAAGTACCCTAAACATTACTATCTCAAACAGGACTGGCTGACAGTTCTTTTTGTTTTGTTTTGTGACAGCCATTTTATAATTGTGAGGCAAGAAGCCAAATATATTAAGGGTGTAATAGTGAAAATATAAGGAAACTTTGATGGGACTCTTGAATAGCTGCAGCAAATGTGGCAGTCATGATCTAGAAGGTAAATCCTAATTGAGAATGACTTTACTTCCTCATCTCTACAGGAAAGATAACTTAGCATGTATGCTGAACCAACAGTGGCAAATGGGTGCATCTGCAAATGTGAGAGGCTGAAAGATACCAGAATAGATGGGGGATGTATCTATTTTAATGATTACCTTCCTGTTTGCCTCTCCAAACATTTAATAAACTCATAAAATCAATGTGAGATATTTTTCAATGTCCAGATAAAGATCGAATATAGGGAAGGTTATGGAGGATATATAAATTTCCTGTTGCTTCCATAACAAATTACCATAAACTTTGTGGCTTAAAATGACAAATTTATTCTCTCACAATTATGGAGACCATAAGTTCAACTTGTTGGAAAAACTGCCCTCTCTTCCAAAGGCTCCAGGGGAGATTCTGATCCTTGCTTCTTTAAGCTTCTGGTGGTTGCCAGTATTTCTTAGCTTGAAGTTGCATTACTGCAGTCTTTGCCTCCATCTTCAAAATGTCTTATCTGCTTTCTCCTGTGTTTCTGTCCTCTGTGTGTGTCTGGTCTTCATCCAACTCTCACACAGACACTTGCGATGGCTTTAGAGCCCACTCAGATAATTTAGGATATGCTCCTTCTTTCAAGATCCTTACCTAAATTACTTGTTTTGCCATATAAGGTAATGTTATTCTTTTGTCATATAAAATAACATTCACAGTTCCCAGGAATTAGGACATAAACATCTTTATTTTGGAGGCATAGGGAGCACCATTCAGCCCACTATAGACCCACAGGCAGAGAAGTCAAGAAATAAAATTCAAGGGGTGAAGTGTGTAATAATGCCCAAATGCATATGTGCTCACAAGAGGCAACTTTTGGGCAAAAGAATGCCTTGAACTCTACTACATACACATATCTATTCCTGACTGATTATTATGATAGTCAAGAGCATGGTGTTTGAAGTCAGAGTCTTAGTTCTTAGTAATTTATCTCTTTCTAGCTCAGTTATTATTGTCAACAATGAGTCAAACTCTGTGAAATATTTGACGGTATTTATTCTGAGCCAAATATGAGTGACCATGGCCTGTGATACAGCCCTCAGGATGTCCTAAGAACGTGTGCCCAGTGTGGTTGGGGTACAGCTTGGTTTTATATAATTTAGGGAGGCATGAGACATCTATCAAATACATTTAAGAAATACATTGGTGGCTGGGCATGGCAACTCATGCCTGTAATCCCAGCAGTTTGGGAGGCCAAGGCGGGTGGATCACCTAAGGTCAGGAGTCCAAGACCAGCCTGACCAACATGGAGAAACCTCATCTCTACTAAAAATACAAAATTACCTGGGCATGGTCGTGCATGCCTGTAATTCCAGCTACTCAGGAGGCTGAGGCAGGAGAATCACTTGAACCTAGGAGGTGGAGGTTGTGGTGAGCTGAGATGGTGCCATTGCACTCCAGCCTGGGCAACAAGGGTGAAAGTCCATCTCAAAAAAAAAAAAAAGAAATACATTGGTTTGGTTCAGAAAGGCGGGACAACTCAGAGGGAGCTTCCAGGCTATACAAACATTTAAACATTTTCTGGTTTACAATTGGTTGAGTTTATCTGAAGACCTGGGATCAATGGAAAGGAAAGTTCAGCTTCAGATAAAGGATTGATTATGGAGATCACATTTTATTGTGCAGAGGAATCTCTCAGATAGCAGACTTCAGAGGGAAACCATGGTGTGAAGTATTTCTTATCAGACTTAAAATGGTGCCTGGTTCTTAGTTGATTATCTCCTGGATCTAGAAAGAAAGGAAGGGAAAGAAAGGGGAAAGGGGATTCTCTATAGGAAGTGGATTTTTCCCACAAGAGACTTTTCAGGGCAATTTCAAGGTATGGCAAGGAAATATAATTTAGGGTTAAATATTTTTTCCTTGCCTCATAATGTTATGCTAGAGTCAGATTAAAAAGTATGTCAGGATATGTAGGGTCAAATAAAACTCATCTGATGAGAATGTATGGTTAGTAGTGCATGACTCCCTAGACCCCTTAGGTAGGAATTTGGGCAAGATAAAAAACCAGAGGTTAGTCCTCAGTACCCCGTTTTGGGCAAAAAGTGTTCCACAGAATGCCCATTCAGGCCAACAACAGCAACAGGTCCCACGGTGCTAGGAAGGCTCATTCCTTGAATAGTCTGGTTGGTGGTAATAGTTTTAAATATTTGCAATTTGGATCATGGGGAGAGGACATGGTCTGACCTGATGGACTAGCCAATATTTTAAGGGGTGAGATGAAGTCAGGCCTAGGATTTAGTCTTAAAAAAATCCCAGTTCATATCTATTTTGTGAGCTGTCGTGATCCAGGTCTTTAAATGTGCCTCCTTCCTTTTGCTGTATCTGTCATAGCATTTACAAGAGATACATAATGCTAACAGAGTGACAAATACCATGAAGATAGCAAAGATTAGGCACCCAAGAAGGTGAGAAGTGGAGTCAGAGGGCAGTAAACAACCTAAAGAGTCAAAACACCCACTGCATGCATCATCATACTCTTTGATCAGACTCATAATGTGTTTACCCTTCTTATCAAGAATCATTTCAACTTTACAATAAATCTTACTTGAGGATTGTAGGGCTGACACTAAATCAGAATCCAATAAATTTAATCTCTCTTCTGGCCAATTTATCTCCATAGGTATAACACCCTGAGGAGGGTTTAAATCAAATGCAAGGAATGCCTGTTTCTCATTGTCTAAATTGTCGTGAAACTTGTTAACAGTGGACAAATCTATTTTTCCCACCACTTTTGTATTGCAGAATGTGCTGATATTTGGGAGAGAAAAGGAGGCTTTTTTCACAGGAGAAGTCATAGAACTCTACAGTGTCATTTTGTTGTCCCTCCCAACAAAAGTAGCCCTTCCCCATATACCAGATGCTATATTCCATGGAGGTGGATACTAGAGGCCAAGTTTGGGAAAAATCAGGATTCCAAATGGTTTGAGAACATAGTCATTCTCCTTTTCTGTTTTCACAATCTGAAAGGGAGATGGTATGCCATGCATGTGCTATTACCAGCTAAAATAGCACGCCTGTTTCCCAGGGGGAGTGGTCTTACATTGTTTATAATAGTCCCAATACCTGCCAGTTGGATGGCAGAATACCTTTGAACCTCATGTAACTTCAGTGCCTGTGCTCTGAGAATACAATGTTTAAGGTCACATTTACCATCCAAAAATCTCCATAAGTTTGGGGGACCATATGATTTCCACAGGTGTTTGGATTGTGCCCCAGCACTTAGGGTTGTAGGCTATTGCTCCATAGCCACCTCAGTGCCGTTTATAATAAAATGAGCCCCTGTTGGGCAAGAATACATGCTTGTTCCCATCTTTGGGTTTGGGAGTATGTTTTTACGGTTTGTCTGGTTTCTTCTATCCATTTGATGAGTGCTGTGTTATCTTTTAAAGCAGCTTTCCATCCTTTTCCCTCTTCCTGGAATAGCATTCCTTTTATGTGGCCTATTTTTGATAGGGAATTTTTTTCTAAAGAACGTCTCTCTTCATTAGTCATAAACTCAGCTTGCCCCAGTATGCCTAGCCCACCTCCGACTCCTCCAGTGAGGTCACACTTTAGTTTTTTGGATGGCCAATTTTGAGGTATCCACCAAGAATGCTGTTGTCATTGTATACTGAAGGCATTTGTGCAATTTGGATAAATGGAATCAGTTCAGAACCACTGATTGTTAGGTAAGTGGAGGTTACACCTAAGTATACCCTTGTCTTGGTATTCCATAAGGCTTCCCAGAGGTGCCCTGGTCTTACGGTGAAATTTGTGCTGTCAGGGACCTCTGTCTCCCATTAATTGACTCCCATTAATAGTTGTTTAAGGGCAGTATCAGTGTGGATAGTGCTGGATAGAGGCATCCAGCTGCAAGTACAGAGCTGGTGGTTATTTGGACAGGCCATGCTATGGCAGTTTACATGCCATACATGCTATGGCAGCTGCTAGAGGCAGCTAGATTTTTGTTATTGTAACCAGGCAGTTGTGTCAACTGATCATCCCCAATATCTACGGTTATGCATTGTTGCACCTGGTTAGACCCCCTCGGTGATCATCCTGAGGCATTGTTAGGGAAGCATCTTCATACTCTTTGATCAGACTCATAATGTGTTTACCCTTCTTATCAAGGGTCATTTGAACTTTACAATAAATCTTATTTGAGGATTCCTAGTAGGGCTGACACTATTGGGGATTGTGGGGGTGACCTCAGGGAATGTTTAGAATGGTGCTGTTCCACATAGCAGTCTTCTTTTTGTCCTGGTCTATACCATATTAAATGATGTGGCTCTGCCTGCAGGAAGATTGCTAAGGTTTGCCGGGGACCAGGATAAATTTTCAGATTAAAAAAGAGAAGGAGTGTGGGCAGACAGTAGGCAGACAGAGGAGCTGTGGGAATGAGAATGAACAGGTAAAACATTTTCCTGGCTTTAGCAAGGGAATGTATAGCCACATGCATTTAGAAAGTTATACCAAGGAAGATTGTATAGATTCCAAACAGCTTCTTAGAGATCTCAGTTAAAACATTCAGAGATTTAGCAATATTATATAGCAAGGAAAGTAACAATGAGAGTTATTCTAGGGTTCATGAGGACTGGTCTGATCAGGTATCTCTGTAAGTATGTTGGCTTTTGTTGTAGTCCTAGAGACTGGCTAAGCCTCCAGTGTCCTCTTGATTCACAGGTGGGTGTCAGAGACTGGTTCAGATGTCCAAGAGTGTGGTCAGGAAAGCAGTCAGGTGCTCATTTTAGGTATGCAGTGTGAACCCAAGAAGTGACTCACTGTAACTTTGCAGAGCACGAGTTCATTAAAAGCACCTCATAAGGTCCTTTCCAGTGGGATTGTAGGAAATACTTCAGCTGGTATCTTTTCCAGTATACAAAGTAACCTGGCTGTAATCCATGGTCTTTGGGGTCATCAGCACCTGGGAGCTCACTATGGAAAGATTTTGTTACCAATCTTGTATTATTTGTTAAGGTTTTTAGGAGCCCTTGATAATAGTGCTATATTTCCCCTTTGAGTAAGGCTGGTTCATATAAGGCCTCATCCAGCCTCGTAGGTCTCCCTGTTGATTTTACAGGGCAATAAACAGTGTTTTCCAAAAGAAGTGGATCTAAGATTAAGCAAGATCAGTGAGAGGGCTTTTGGCCGAGAGAGGTTAAAAGCCTCCATCAACCTAGCTAAATTTTTATTGTACCATTTGTCCGTTCCACCAACCCAAAGGAGTGGGGATGGTAGGCATAATGGAAATGTATTATGGGCCAGATTTTACAAATGGATTAAACAACTTGTCCAATAAAATGAGTCCCATGATGGGAATCATTAAAAAGTCAGGAAGCAACAAACGCTGGAGAGGATGTGGAGAAATAGGAACACTTTTACACTGTTGGTGGGACTATAAACTAGTTCAACCATTGTGGAAAACAGTGTGGCGATTCCTCAAGGATCTAGAACTAGAAATACCATATGACCCAGCCATCCCATTACTGGGTATATACCCAAAGGATTATAAATCATGCTGCTATAGACACATGTACACCTATGTTTATTGCGGCACTATTCACAATAGCAAAGACTTGGAATTAACCCAAGTGTCCATCAATGACAGACTACATTAAGAAAATGTGGCACATATACACCATGGAATGCTATGCAGCCATAAAAAAGGATGAGTTCATGTCGTTTGTAGGGGCATGGATACAGCTGGAAACCATCATTCTCAGCAAACTATTGCAAGAACAGAAAACCAAACACCGCATATTCTCATTCATAGGTGGGAATTGAACAACGAGATCACTTGGACACAGGAAGGGGAACATCACACATCGTGGCCTATTATGGGGAGAGGGGAGGGGGAGGGATAGCATTAGGAGATATACCTAATGTAAATGACGAGTTAATGGGTGCAGCACACCAACATGGCACATGTATACACATGTAACAAACCTGCATGTTGTGCACATGTACCCTGGAACTTAAAGTATAATAATATATATATATATACACACACATATTTAAAAAAATGACATCCAAAAACAACAAAAACAAAAAATGAATCCCATGATCACTGTGCAGTTCAGAAGGAATTCCCCAAACTGGAGTAATGCTAACAAAATTTTCCCTACTGTTAAGGAGGTAGCCTTCTAACAAGAAAATGCTTCTACCCAAAGAGAAAACATACAGACTAAGACCAGCACATGTTTGAAATTTTGAGATGGTGACATATGGATAAAATCCAACTGCCACACTTAAAAAGGTCTTACTGGCAAAGAACAATGACCTTGGGAGCCCTGTAAGGGCTTGCTGGGATTATATTTTGGGCATACAGTACATCAAGAATATACCTTTTGGGCTACCATGGGGGATGGTTTCCAAAAGTGTTGCTTTCCCCTTTATAACATTTTTTTCAGGGATCTGATGAGTCATTTTATGAATAAAGTGAAGGAAAGACAATTGTGCACCCATGGGAGCTATGGGTTTCTTGTTAGGCCCTGGCTATAATTACTTACTTGGGTCAAGCATGCCTCCCTTCTGCTGCCAGGTTTGTTTCTCTTCAGGGCTAGATGCTTGTTGATATTGTAAAAGAATGTTAATGAGGGTATTTGTGGAAGGAAAGATACATTCCCGTACAGGACAGACCATCTTTCCTAGGTCAGCCTTCTTTGCTGCAGCATCAGCTAGATTATTTCCTTTTGCTTCTCCAGTGTTATCCTTTGGGTTCCCATGTAAGGAACATGGTTGTGCTTTGGTTAAGGAATAGGTCAAGGCAGACATCTGGGACTAAGTGACTCAGCGAGTTTGGAATGCAGGTGCACAATTCCACGTATAATGTGAATACAACTATTTAGCTATAACTTCAGGCCATCACTTTTGCTCTGAGCCACTGTTCTGTGTAAAAAGTATAATTGCCCTGTTGACATGGTGCAAGTGCCCTTGTGCCCAGAGAAAGAGAGAGAGCCAGAGCTGTCCATCTTTGCAGGGTGGACCATGTGAGAAAGCTATTGATGAGAATTGCTGCTGAATAAAATCATCTTTCCCCTGCCTATAGCCCCCTGTGTGTTCTTTCTGCTCATCCACCCACTCCCATCCGACCTCAGCATAGGCTGGAAGCTGACCCCAAGAGTGGCATTTGGCATAGTCAGCAGGATGAGGTGAGTGGGTCTTCAGCCCCTGAGGGTTCCCTGGTCAGCTATGTGGCCACAGCATGTGCTGTGGTGCCCCGTGACAGCAATGTTGTTTGGATGAGCCCCAATGGAAGCATGGAAGGCAGTGGACAGGTCTCCTGCGAGTCTGGAGAAAGCACTGAAGCAGCTGGAAGCACACAGCACTGAGAAGAAATGCTTCTTCGCCAGTAGAGTTGGATGGATGTTTCTGACTACACTGTGGGAAATACATGCTCAGTCCCACAAGTAAGGGACCTCCTGGTGCAAGCCGTGCGTGTGGGGGCCCAAGTGAACAGCTTGGAGGAGGACCTAGGGGTCGGGGACCTCCAGATGCAAGCCGGACACTTAGAGGCCCAGATAAACAGCTTGGAACGTGAGTTGGAAACAGCTGTCAGTGAGACCTTGAACCCATTCCCCCAGCCAGACACTCCCATTCCATCTGATGCCAAGGAAGAGGAAGCTCCTCTGCTGCAGGATTGCCCTGTGATCCATCAGAAAAAAAAAAAAAAGAAAATAGAATATAAGCAGCCAATGGAACCCCAGGGGAGAGTTCAAGACCCGCCCCCCGCCGACAGTGGTGGAGCACACCTTTTATAGTGCTTATACCCCTACTGAGTTGTGGGAATTAGGTAAACAGTGCCGGTGATGTCCAAAAAAACTGATAGCATTTCTTGCTCCACTTTCAAGATGGAGAAGCTGGCTTCTATCACAACTCACCCTCCCTTCATCAGTGGCTGCAGCTGTGCCAACAGTTGGCACAAGGACAAGGTGACCACATGTTAATCAAGTGGCTGATGGCAGCCATATGGACTGTTTGGAATGATGCCAGAGAGATACCAGAAACTGTGAGTAAATGGCAATCATATACTGATTTGCTGCAAGTACTCTGGGAGAAGGGTCTGCAGCAGGCCATATTTGATCTGAATATCCAGGGGCCGGATAATGAATGCTTTACATCCCACAAGAGGGATCTTGTGCTGGGTTCAGCACCCCTGAGGACCTTTAGCTCTCTACCTGCTGTTCTCACCCCATATGTGGGGTGCTGCAAACATGAAATGACTACTGTTATGGCAGCCCTCAAGGAGGCAGAAGGCTATTGGTAGGACTAGGGAATCTGTGCCATGAAGAAGGGAAAGATGCCTTATCCACAGGTAACCACCCCACAAGATGAAAAGGGGCCCCAGCCGGTGACCTGCATGCAGCTCCAGATTGACTTAATTGCAGCTGGGATTGCTCAGGAAAAAAGTTGACAGGCAATCCAATAACATTCTGTTGGCTCTGTGGAGGCAATTGTCCCTGGAGCAGCAATTCCAAAAAATGCTCAAGAGTGGGCAAGACAGTTTGTTCAACCTAATCCTGCCTGGACGCTGCCACTCAAGGACTATTTGCAGACAGCTGTAGATATGGAGCCTTTCTTGTTGAATTAGGGAACTGGCTAAGGTGCCCGGCTTGGCGGGGGGAACCGGATAACTGGAGGCTATATGTGAAGCTGACAACCCACTGGTCCCTCACTAGTGTACAGCAGGTCCTAGCAATGGTAAATACTGGTACAGACTTCAGTCTTATTCATGGGAACCTGGATAAGTTTCTGGGTGAAGTTGCGTTCATTGTCGGTTATGGGGGCCAGTCAGTGAAGGTAAAACCTCTGTCTCTGCATCTTGGCATTGGCCACTTGGCTCCCCACGTGTACACTGTGCATATTTCTCCCACACCTGAATATATTCTGGGTGTGAACATATTGCATGGCCTGGATTTGCACACCACAGCTGAACAATTCAGACTCCAGATTCGTGTAGAAAAGCTGGTACTGTGTGAACATACACATCACCAGCCCCAAGTTCTGCCACAACCCCAACAGGTTACTTCTATTCATCAACACCGTTTGCCGGGGGGCATACAGAGATACCTGAGACAATTAAGAAGTTAGAGTAGGTGCGAATAGTGCCTGACACCCATAGCTCCTACAATTCCCTGGTATGGCCAGTAAAAAACCTAATGGAACTTGACGAATAACAGTGGATTATCTGGAACCAAATAAGGTAACATCTCGTCTGCGTGCAGCTGGACTTTCCATCATGGACTTAATGGACCACTTGACAATGGAGCTGGGACACAGAGCCAGGAACAGTTTGCCTTCATGGGAGGGTGACAAGGGACTTTCACGCTGTTGCTGCAGGGCTATATGTGTAGCTCCACCATATATCATGGTCTTGTTAATAATACTATATTAACCTCTAATTCTCTTATAGGTTTAAAAGTGGCAATGCCCCTCTTGCCTGGGATTGGATGATGTGGCTAAGACAGTCTTCCTGGTAGCCAAGCAGGCTGTTTAGCTGGCACAAGCCCTATGGGTAGTTAACCAAAAATGCCCGTTTAAGCTAGATGTACATGCAACCACAGTTAGTTTCAGTTAAGGCCTATGGCAGCACACAGAGTGCCTGAGTATGCCAGTAGGCTTTTAGTTCTAACTATGGAAAGGAGTTGAGCTCCAGTATTCCTTAATAAAGAAGCAGTTAGTAATAGCAGGATGGGTGCATTCATGGATAACCACCCCCAGACTAGGAAAGCAGTTAATAACTGTGTAGGCTGCCCTTCAGGCTCATAAGAATGTGGCAGGATGGGCTACAGTCATCGTACAGATGACTTACCTGGCAGCAGGGTGAGTATGTTCATGGGTAACAATCCCCTAAACAGGAATGGCACCAACATCCACTTTAGCAAAGTGGGGTGCCCACTTAGAGCAGTAAAGTACTCTAAGTACAAGTCCCTTAGCAGCAAAGTTGCAAGAAGTCTTGGGACCTGTAATCCTAATGCAAGATAAGGCTATGGAGCTTGAGGAACCCCCCATTTCTAATGAGGCATAGTATACAGATAGGTCTAGTCAGAGTATTGCTGCTGGATTGCTGCCGCAGTCCAGCCTAGAACTGACACCATATAATTTAATACCAAGTGTAGGCAAAGTAACTAGTAAGTTAAGCTCAAGGCAGGGTAGATAGTAATCACCAGGGAGGTGACACCTATGGTAATCTGAAGCAGTAACTAGACAGTTTACTGAGGCTTAACCTCGTGATTAATTACCTAAAAGTTACAGAATTAGTTAGTCAGTCACCAGGCCATGTGGCCAGATCAATAAGAGGAAGGATAACCTTCTCCAACCAGGTATGGGGACAAATGGCAATCTGTTATTGCCTGCCCCAATGCCCCTAGAGGTAGGGAAACAAACAAACAAAACCTAGTGTTAGCCATGGACCCTCCAAGCCCCTCGTTGCCAATGAGTCTATAGCAGCACCCTGTGGGTAGGGTCTGCTGTATGACTTACATGTTACTCCTTGGGTATTTAATGTGCGACCTCTATGATTGATCATTCACAGGGGAATGGCCAGGGAAGAAACCCTCCTCCAGGGGAAACGTATGGTCTCTGTGGCCTATTATAAGTGCCCCTGTGACTTTGGCATGGGTATGGGACCCAAAGGAACCATAGGGAGCTGAGAAAGTATAGTACCATCACCCAGGGCAGAAGCCCTTGGCGGCTGCATTGTTATCCAGAAATAAAAGTTGGCTTATATTTTGCCTGTAGTGCCTGTGCTTGCTTTGTCATTCCGGTCAAAGGCTGGCATGTTCCAACAGCATCGTGGACTGGGCTCACACCTACACTGAGGAGACCAATGCTACCAACTGTTAAATCTGCACTGCCCTTCCAGCAGCAGCAAGCAGCTGCAAATGGCTTGCCCTGGCATGTGCATCCAGCTTCTGTGCAGAACTGGATGCGGCTAGAGACTTGGGGTCTCACAAACAATGAGTGGGATGTAACATGGCGAGCTTTAAATAGGGGACATTGAAAACCCATGGCAATCCTGCCCCCTGGCTAACTCATAATGTCCATGGTGGGTGGGGCTGGCTAATGGGAGAAACTGGTGGTGCCCCCATTGCAGGCACCAGGGTAAAGTTACTGTAGAATGGTTGCCTGCTGAGGTTTGTGTAAATATAAAACGTATCACCACACAAAGGATGTGGTAGAACAAGCGGCCTTACCAAAGCTGGGACCCCGTGGACTTCGTGCTGGCAGGGAGTTTATGGGTCTGTAAGAACGCAGGATGGCTATATCTGCCAGCCAGTTAAACTGGACATTGTGCCTGGGGGTGGCCCTATGTGTCTGCCACTGTTTTTCCCACTTTGCCTAGTTGCCCACATAACTGGGAGGCGCTGCATTCCCCCTTTTTTTCGAGTGTGGTGGGCTCCCTGGTGGTTCTATCCCTTGGTAATAACTATCCTTAAAGCAGGTATCATTACTGCAGAAATGCAAGTTACAGCCCTTGCAGAGCACACAGCGTGGGCCTTGAATTACACCCAAGTTGCTCTCCTTTTGTTAACTAATGAGGTTAATCAGATCAGGAAGGTGGTGCTGCAAAACCAAATGGCCTTAGACATAGTCACAGCTGCCCAAGGTGGCACCTGTGCCCTTGTAGGGACACAGTGTTGCACATTTGTCCCTAACAACCACCAAAACATAATGGCAGCTTTACAAGGGGGGTCACAGAAAATTAAAGCGATCAAGCACCTTATTGACAACCCCCTGCAGAGATGGTGAGCATTTCTAGGCTCTGGCCTATGTTTGGCTCTCGTAATCATAGGTAGCATAACAAGAATATTAATGGTAAGTTATTGCTTCCTATATCGTTGCTGTGGCCTATAAGTCCAAGGTGCTGCCCTATGTGAATGAATCCCCACTAAGGACTCCCTCAGCCAAGGGGGTGGAATGTAAGGCCTGTGTGCCAAGCCTGTTTCTCAAACCCATGTGCCCAAAAGTTATGTATAAATCTTGCGTATATATATCAAGCCTATGTGCCCAAAGCTTATATGTGTAAGCTATGTATCCAAGGCCTATGTCTCTCTCAGCCTAGGGGGTGAAGTATAAGAAAAATGGCTGTGCTTTGGTCAAGATATAAGTCAAGGTGGACATCCGGGACAAAGCGGCTCAGTGAGTTTGGAATGCAGATGCGCAATTCCATGTATAATGTAAACACAGCTATGTAGCCATAGCATGGGAAGGCCATCACTTGGCTCTAAGCCACTATTGTCTGTAAAAGGTAGAATTGCCCTGTTGATTGACACTGTGCAGGTACTCTTGTGCCCAGAGAAAGAGAGAGAGCCAGAGCTGTCCGTCTTTTCAGATGGACAATGGGGAGCCAGGACACAGCTTGGTTTACTCATGCCCAGAGAGAGAAAGAGTTAAGCTGCTGACCCTGAAGGCAGGGGAGAACTGGCTGCACAGCTGTGTGTGGCACCCGGACTAAGCGGCCGAGACAAGGTGGAGAGTTTGAGAAAGCTGTTGATGCGAGCTGCTGCTGAATAAAATCATCTTTCACCTGCCTACGGCCTCCCGAGTGTTCTTTCTGCTCATCCACCCACTCCCATCAGCATGGACCTCAGCATGAACTGGAACCTAACCCAAAGCATATCAGTCCAGGAGTCTTTATAATTGCAAATTGCTTTTGCATCTGAATTGCTTCTAGTAACTCTGAGACTTGGTGCCCATTTCGTATAGGCTGTCCAGATGAGGTAAGAAATCCTCTCTGTTTTCATAGCATGCCAAAATCATGGGCTATTCTGAAAGCATATCAGTTATCGGTGTATATATTTGGCACATTTCCTTTAGCAAATTTACAAGCTCCAGTTAACGCTATTAATTTAGCCACCTGGGCTGATATGACTTCTTGGAGTTGGGTGCTTTCAATTACATCTGTTATAGAAGTGATGGTGTATCCTGCCTGGTAATGCCTGTGGTTGTCCCTTAAATAAGAACCATCTGAGAACCAAATTAATTCTTCATTCTCAATGGGAGCTTCCTGTAAATATTCTCTAGGGGAGAGTAAGATATTAATTAGCAGATTGCCGTCATGTTCCTCTTCCTCTTGTTGCTCACCTGGAAGGGGGAGAAGGGTAGCAGGGTTTAGAGTCTTATAGCACTTCAAAATGATATTGGGGACAGAAAGCAGGAGTACCTCATAAAGGTGAGGTGGCTAAAAATAGTGTTGAGCATGGAGATTTCACAAAGTGGGGGGCAGAGATGGTCAGAGGGGACCCTAGGACAAATTCTTCAAAGTTTTTGCATAGGGTGGTTGCAGCTGATACAGCCCTCATACAAGGAGGGTGCCCCCCTTGCAAGTGGATTTAACTGTTGACTGAAATAACCAATTAATCTGAATTGTCAACATGTTTTTGAGTTAATATTTGTAGAACATTCCTGTTTATTTCACACACAAAGAGGGAAAAGGGAAGACTGTAATTGGGGTGGCCTAGAGCAGATACCTGGATGAGAGCCTGCTTTAGATCTTCTGTGTGTTGCTTTTCCCCCTCTTCCCAGTGGATTGGGTCTGGCTGGGTCTGTCTTAGATTTTTATATAAAGGTTGGACTATTATTAAGGAGTAGTTTGGAATCCAACTCCTGAAATGGCCCATTAACCCTAAGAATCCTCTTAATTGCTTTTTAGTTTTGGGCAGGGGAAAGGTCATAGCAACAGAGATTTTCTCAGGGTTTATTAATAGCCCCCTTGGGAAATCATATTTGCCAAATATTTAACTTGAGGGGGGCAAAACCGTAGTTTATCTTTTGACACTTTGTGTCCCTTAAAAGGAAGATGTTGTAATAGGTGGACAGTATGTTCTCTGCATTTTGGCAGGAAGGATGAACACAACAATAAATCATTAGAGTAGATTCATTTGGCAATTCAGTGTCATCTAAATCTGCCTTTAGTATTTGAGAAAAATAAGTAGGACTTTCGGAGTAGCCCTGGGGTAAGACTATCCATGTGTACTGGTAATTTTTCCAAGTGAAAGCTAAAAGATACTGGGTATTTTCCAGCTACAGGTATAATGAAATTAATAACAGAGAAGTGGCTGGTAGTGATAAGAGTACTGGACAGTAAGGTGTGGGGGTCAGGAACAACAGCGTGTCTAGGAATTATTATTTTATTCATAACTCTTAGGTCTTGAACACATCTCCAGCTTTTACCACTTGACTTTTTAACTGGGAGGTTTGGTGTATTGCAAGGGCTGGTGCAGGCTATTAGGAGTCCTTTGTCTAAATAGTCCTGAATGATTGGTTTGATTCCTAGTAAGGCCTCAGGTCTAAGGGGATATTGCCTTACCTTTGGCAGGTGTTCAAATTTATTTATGGTTATCTTTATAGAGACTGCTGGTTGAATTCTTCCAATATCTGTGGAAAAGCTTGCCCATACGGAGTCTTGTGCCTTAGATTAAAAAGGTTCTAATTCTTCTTGTCCTGAATCTTGATTAACTTTCACAAGCATATTCCATGTGGACTTTTGTAAGTCTTCTATGTCTTCCAAGTTGAGAATCATTTCTCCCTTTCATGAAAATGAGATGAAAGCATTAAGGGTCTCTAGGAAATCCCATCCCAGCAGGTGTATGGAGGCACTATCTACTGTAAGAAAAACGTGATGCCCCACTAGTTATCCTAATTGAAATTGAAGGGGATTTGATTTAAAGGCTGTAGTAGCAGATTTTGAAACCCCTACCATTTGGACTTTTTCTTTACTCCGAGGGAGAGGGTTTTTAATCAAGTTGGAGTCAAGAGGACAGACAGTGTAGTGCCAGTGTCGACAAGGGCTTTGGTGTTTCCGCCACTTATGGATATTTCTACTCCTAAAGCATTAGTTAGAAGCAGGGGGAAAGCCCTCTCTATTCCCTTGAACATCCCATTTCTAATTTTTGAGTTGTTCTGGTGCCTTCATCTGGGGCCCTTTGCCTCGTTTATGTAAGCACCCATTTAAGTTATTTGCATTCTTTTTTAAAATATCCTTTGTTTTTGCAATGGTGGTAAATTGCTTCTTGGGGTCACTTAGATCTCTGGGGACCATGGGACCCTTGCAAACTCCCAACTTGTTTACTAAGCTGTTTTAGTTGTAAACTCATAATTTTAGAGACTGTTTTCTTTTCTTTCTTAATTACTGTTTGTGACAATTGGTCAGCTAGAGTGACTAGATGGTTAGGGGGTAAGGAAGCCCAGGGCACATTATTCCTCTATATTAGGCTTGCTAACTCCATATATAAACCTTGAATAAACCCAGAATTTAGTAAGGTGTCACTTGCACTGTGCTTAACGTTTTCAGGAGGTATTCCTGAAAACTGAATGTCTTTTCACACCTGATATAAAAGTCAGGCAGGGTTTTGTTTGGGCATATTTTGCGTTGTTGTACCTTTGCCCAATCTATAACTTTGGGGAATATCTGTGGTACAGTTTCACAGAGGGGATTGCAAAGCTCTCTGCATTTCTCTCTTCCAGTTGCATGTATTTTGCCAAAATATTCTAAAGATCTAATTGTCACGCGTGTCCATGTGAAGAGACCACCAAACAGGCTTTGTGTGAGCAATAAAGCTTTTTAATCACCTGGGTGCAAGTGGGCTGAGTCCAAAAAACGAGTCAGCAAAGGGAGATGGGGAGGGGCAGTTTTATAGGATTTGGGCAGGTAGTGGAAAATTACAGTCAAAGGGGGTAGTTCTCCTGTGGACAGGGGAGGGGGTCACAAGGTACTCAGTCGGGGAGCTTCTGAGCCAGGAGAAGGAATTTCACAGGGTAATGTCATCAGTGAAGTCAGGAACAGCCATTTTTACTTCTTTTGTAGTTCTTCAGTTGCTTCAGGTCATCTGGATGTACACATGCAGGCTTGGGCTCAGAGGCCTGACAGAAATCTGTTTCCAGCCTTTAGAATATTAAAGGCTGCTACTCTAAACCACTTTTCAGCTTTGTTTGTGGGGACCAGTAACTCAATCAGCTGATATAGGTCAGAGAACTCTGGATCAAAGTCTGAAATGTTCATTGGAATTCCTTAGCAAACCCAAAGGGATCTTCAGTCGGATTGGGGAAGCCAGATACCAGGGTCTTTAACTCTGATTTGGTATAGGGGGTATATATTATGTTAGGATCCTCTGTGCCTTTGGTTTTTACTCTAAAAAGGGCCAAATACTATGTGATTTTCTCCAGCTATTTCTGATCCCCCGGTGGTTTAAGGAAAGGGAGTAGGGGAAGGAGGAGGAAAAAGTGAAATTGTCCAGACAAGGAAGTTCAGAGAGCAGGGGTCAGGAGCAGCAGAAGAGGAGACAGTTTCTGGAGCCTTCCTTATTTCAGAAGTGGCTTCTACTAATTTCTTTAATTCTGAGACAATTTCAAAATTTTTTTTACTAACTTCCTGGACGGAGGTGAGTTTATCGTTCTCTCTTTTTGATGATTCTGGATGCCAGCTAAACCATGATTCTCATTCATTTTCTTTGATTTGGTGGCCTGATTTTTCTAATCTAGTGATATATATATGATATACAAGGTCAAGTAAAACCCATCTGATGAGAATTTATGGTTTATAGGGCATGACTCCCTAGCACCCTTAGGTAGGAATTTGGGCAAGATAAAATATCAAGCTTAGTGCTCATGATAAAGGACAAGGTACCCATTTTCATAATTTTCCAGTCTTAATCTATAAATAGATATAATAATGACTAACTCTTAAGGTTGTTGTGAATATTAAGTAAGATAATGCAAGGAAATAACTTAATATGGAAATTAGCATATAATAAGCCTCAATAGATGGTAGACCTTGTTACTGTTATGCATGCATAAGCAGATAAAAAGGCTTTATAAGAATGATTTGTAGCTGTTAAACTAATAGCTGGGATGGTAACAATATTCTATTTTTATTTAAATTAAACCAATTCTTCCTTAATTCTTAATTAGGTCAATAAAATATCAGCTGGACAGTCTCTGGGAAGTCTTTGCTATTTGAGTGAGTTGAACAGATGTTGCTGACCTATCAACTTTCTCTTTCTTTCATGGTAGCCACCTTGTGACCCTGAGACAATAAGTTTGAAAAAAAAAACAACAAAAAAACCAGTTTTCCTCTTGGGAAAATTTACCTGTCACTGGATCAGGAAATCAGCATTTCAATATCTACCTCCCTGCTCCACACACACAAACAAACAACTGCTGTGAAGGGAGTGAGGATAGGAGCATAAATCAAACCCCACCTCTAGAGTGTGAAAATACTGTGCTCCTTATCTCTGGTAGATAACATTAAAGAGGGCATTAAAAGCTTAATTTATTGCAAAAAAATAAATAGTAAGAATAGTGCTGTGTGCCTAAAGGAGGACAGTTTGGTTTGCAAATGATACTCTGGAAAGACATAGAAAACATAAGTCTCAGTGACAAGACAGCACAGGATTGCATAAAGTTAACATTTGAGAGGCTGATGACCTGTCTTGGCAGGATATGTTCATGTGCAAGAAAACACATTTCCACCATTTTACCAAAGTAAAAATAAGAATGCTTTTTTACTACCACTTGAATATTTTCACTTGTTTGAACATATGAATATAGCACTGTCTCAAAGCACTTTTTTGTTATCCTTAAAGTGGATTATCTTGCTATTGTACATATTAATGATACTGATAATACTGAAGAGTCTTGCCAAGAGAGAAAATTGGGAAAAGATCTCCTTGAATACATTTGACTTAGAAATTTGGGAATATAGAGTATAATAATTTATAAAATTATTACATATTTTAGGTAAATTTCTATGGATACAAGAAAGACACATATACTTAAACTAGAAAAAATGCCCTAAGAATATTACTTTAACAGTTCCTAATGATCTTGGTAAATGTCTTTGGAATAGAGCGAAGTTATTTCAGGAAGTGAGTTCAAACAGGTGTTGATAAAGCTGAGGAACATACAATCCTGTAGCCATCAAGGTATGTATACAGATGCTTCCTTGGTGACATACAAAAGTTTGCTTTTATGTCGATATCAGGAATTTTCCACTTGTGGATTTCAATGTGTGAGAAATAAATGACCCACTAGTTGCCACCCAGTGCTATATAGCTCAACAAGCCCAAATGAATGCTTCCAAATTAATCAGGTAGATTTGATTCCAGTGGAGAGGAAATTAAGAGTATATGATGTCATTATAAAATAATAAAACTATTTTGCCTGTGAGAATTATGAGCTCAGATGAGTTACTTTAAGTATCATGTATTATATCATTGAAATCGAATTGTTCGTAAAATTATATCAATGTTTAGTTGTCCAAGTGTCGACTGCCTCTTATGTAAAAGTAGTTTTAAATTTATTTTCTTTTCTAATTTTCTTAGTTTTTGTCAGAGGTAAAATGGCTATGTGGAAAAAAATTGGTCTAAACTATGCTTTTAAAGGATATGTCAGCATAGTCTGACAATAGTCTTGCATCATTGTTCATCGTTGTGCTCTCCTGCAATTTTGATGAAAGAACAGATCATTTGATTCATTTTCTTGGTAACTCTGCTGCTAGTGGCTGTTTGTAAGATAAATTAAAAATTAATAATTATTTTTGATATTTGGAAATTTAAGGATGGTCCAGTTATTTGGAAGAATAAACAAGATTGATAGACCACTAGCTAGATTAACAAAGAAAAACGTAAGGAAGATCCAAATGAGCACAATCAGCAATGACAAAGGTGATATCACAATTGATCCTACAGAAATATAAAAGATCCTCAGAGACTAATATGAACATCTCTATGCACATAAACTAGAACATTTAGAGGAAATGGATAAATTTCTGGAAACACACAATGCCCCAAGATTGAATCAGGAAGAAATAGAAATCCTAAACAGATAAATAGTGAGTGATGAAATTCAATCATTGATAAAAATTCTACTAATCAAAAATAGCCTCGGACCAGATGGATTCACAGCCAAATTCTACTAGACATACAAAAAAACCCTGGTACCAATCCTACTGAAAATATTTTTAAAAATAGAGCAGGAAGGACAACTCCCTAACTCATTCTATGAAACCAGTAACATCCTGACTCCAGACTCTCGCAAAGACACAAAAACAACAACAACAAAGAAAACTGCAGGCCAATATCCCTGATGAACATAATACACAAAAATCTTCAACAGGATTTTAGCTAACCAGATCCAGCAGCGCTTCAAAAGTTAATTCATCACAATCAAGTGGACTTTATTTCTGGGCTGCAAGGATGGTTCAACATATGCAAATTAATAAATATAATTCACATAAAAATAGTTAAAAACAAAAACTATATGATCACCTCAATAGACACAGAAAAAGCATTTGATAAAATCCAACATCCCTTCATGACAAAAACCCTCAACCAACTAGGCACTGAAGGAATGGGACACAAAATAAGAGCCAGCTATGACAAACCCACAGGCAACATCATACTGAATGGGCAAAAGCTGGTAGCATTTTCCATAAAGAGTGGAACAAGACAAGGGTGTCCACTCTCACCACTCCTACTCAACATAATACTAGAAGTCTCAGACATTGCAATCAGACAAAAGAAATAAATAAAAGACATACAAATAGGAAAGAAGAAGTCAAATTATCTCTTTTCCCTGATGATATGATCCTATACTTAGAAAACCCTAAGGATTGCACTGAAAGACTTTTACACCTAATAAACAACTTCAGCAAAGTTTGGGGATACAAAATAAATATACAGAAATTATTAAACATTTCTCTCCACCAATAATGCTCAAGCTTGGAGTCAAATCAAGAACACAGCCCCATATACAACAGATACACACACACACGCGCACACACACACACACACACACACAGAGACACAGACACAGACACAAAATACCTAGGACTATACCTGACCAAGGAGGTCAAAGATCTCTACGAGGAGAACTATAAAACACTGCTGAAAGAAATCACAGATAACACAGACAAATGGAAAAATGTTCCATAATGATGGATTACAAGATTCAACATGTTTAAAATGGACATACTGCCCAAAGCGATCTATAGATGTAATGCTATTCCTATCAAATTACCATTGTAGTTTTTCACTAAATTAGGAAAAACTATTTTTAATTCACATACAACCATAAAAGAACCCAAATAACCAAATAAATTTTAAGCTAAAATTAAAGCCTGAGGTATCACATTCCCCTACTTCAAGCTATACTACAAGGATACAGTAACCAAAACAGTACTGGTACAAAAATAGACACATAGACCAATGGAACAGAATAGAGACCTGTGATTGTTAATATTGAATGTCAGTTGATTGGATTGAAGAATGGAAAGTATTGTTCCTGGGTGTGTCTGTGAAGGTGTTGTCAAAGGAGATTAACATTTGTGTCAGTGTACTGGGAGAGACAGATTCACCCTCAATCTGTGTGGGCACCATCTAATCAGCTGCAAACACAGCTAGAATAAAGCAGGCAAGAGAAACTGGAAGATTAGATTGGCTGAGTCTTCTGGGCTTCATCCTTCTCCAGTGCTGGATGCTTCCTTCCCTCCAACATTGGACTCCAAGTTCTTCAGTTTTTGGACTCTTGGACTTACACCACAGGTTTGCCAGAGGCTCTTGGGCCTTTGACCAAAGACTGAAGGCTGCAATGTCGGCATCCCTAAGTTTGAAGTTTTAGGACTCGGACTGTCTCTTGCACCTCAGCTTGCAGAGAGCCTATCATGGGACTTCATCTTGTGATGGTGTGAGTCGATACTCCTTAACAAACTTGCTTTCATATATACATATATATATATATATGTACACACACATATATACACATATATATATACACACATATGTATATATATCTTATTAGTACTGTCCCTCTAGAGAACCCTAATACAAGACCCCTGAAATAAAGCTGCACACCTAAAACCAACTGATCCTTGACAAAGCTAACAAAGATAAACAATGGAGAAAGGATACTCTATTCAATAAATGGTGCTGGGAAAACTGGCTAACCATATGCAGAAGAATAAAACAGTACCGTTACCTTGCACCATTCACAAAAATTAACTCATGGTAGATTAAAGACTTAAATGTAATAACTCAATTCATAAAAATCCTAGAGAAAAAGCTAGAAAATACTCTTACAGACCTTGTCCTAGGCAAAAATTTTATGTCTAAGTCTTCCAGAGCAAATGCAACAAGAAGAAAAATTAACAGTTAGGACCTAGTTAAACTGATGAGCTTCTGCATATCAAAAGAAAGTATCAATAGAGTAAACAGACAACCTACAGAATGGAAGAAAAGTGTGCATCTAACAAAGCACTAACATCCAGAAACTACAAGAAATGTAAACATATCAACAAGAATGAAAACAAACAACCCCATTAAAAAGTAGGCAAAGTCATGAACAGTGAAAAGATGCTTCTCAAAAGAAGACACACAAGTAGCAAACAAACATATGAAAAAATGCTAACCATTATGAATCATCAAAGAGATGTAAATAAAAAAGATGATGAAATACCATTTCACACCAGTTAGAATAGAAGGACTATTATTAAAAAGTAAGAGCATAACAGATGCTGTTGAGATTGCAGAGAAAAGCGAACACGTATACACTGTTGTTGGGAATGCAAATTAGTTTAACTGTGTGGAAAACAGTTTGGAAAGTGCTCAAAGAATTAAAAACAGATCTACCATTGGACCTAACCATCCCATTACTGGGTATATACTCAAACAGAAATAAATCTTTCTACAAAAAGACACCTGCACTCATATGTTTATTGCAGGACTGTTTACAACAGCAAAGACATGGAATCATCCCAGGTTCCTACCAATGGTAGACTGGATAAAGAAAATGGTGCACAAATGCAACACAGAATACTATGCAGCCATAAAAGAGAAATAAATCATATCTTTTGCAGCAATGTGGATGCAGCAGGAGGCCATTATCCTAAGCAAATTAACACAGAAACCAGAAAACCAAATACCACATATTCTTGCTTATAAATGGGAAAAAAACTTTGGGTACTCACGCATATAAAGATGGCAGCAACAAACACTGGAGATTCTCAAAGAAGGGAGGGAAGGAGGGAGTGAGGGTTGAAAAATTACATATCAGGTACTATATTCACTACTTAGGTGACTTCCAATAATAGAAGTCCAAACCTCAGCATCATACAATATAACCATATAACAAACCAGTGCATGTGTCCCTAAATTTAAAATAAAATAAAAATGTTAAAAATAGAACCTCCATTTAGAAGTATGACTGAATGAGCGTGGACTTTGGGACTGTATGGGCATGTGACCAATGCAGAGCTTCATCAGAGTTTGGATATACGACCTTAGATAAGTCACTTGGTATCTCTTGAGTTCTACTTTTAACACCAATAAAATGAGGATAAACAACACATATGTGATAGTTTGAAGTCAAACAAAAATTATATAAAATTTTGGTAAATAAGGCTCAACAAAAGACTGAGTTTTTGTGGTTGTTTGTTTGCTATTGTTTAAGTGGTCAATTTAAAACAGTCATCTAAATCAGCAGTACCTAGCCTTTTTGGCACCAGGGACCAGTTTCATAGAAGATAATTTTTCCATTGACCAGGGGGTTGGGGATGATTTCAGGATGATTCAAGTGCATTACATTTATTGTGCACTATATTTCTATTATTTTTACATTGTAATATATAATGAAATAATTATAGAATCAGTGGGAGCCTTGAGCTTATTTTCCTGAAAGTAGACAGTTCCATCTGGGGATGATGGAAGACAGTGGCAGATCATCAGGCATTAGATTCTCATAAGGAGTATGCAACCTAGGTCACTTACATGCTCCATTCACAATAGGATTCATGCTTCTGTGAGAATCTAATATTGCAGGTGATTTGAGAGGAGGTGGGGCTCAGGTGGTGATGTGAGCAATGGGGAATGGCTGTAAATACAGATGAAGCTTCACTTACTAGCCTGTCGCTCACCTCCTGCTGTGCAACCCAGTTCCTGACAGGCCACGGACCTCCATGGCCCAGGGGTAGGGGATCCCTAATCTAAATAGCACGGACTTTTATCTACATAGTAGTGAGCCTCTTAAAAATCAGCAATAGATACTAGACAGGTATGAACCATGTTTCTTATTGGTAAATAGGGTACAGTTCTAATCTATTTACATATAGTATTTCATTAAATTTCAAAATGATCCTATTCTATTTTACAGGTTAGAAACTGAGCCAGTATGCAAAGAAGACCATCTCAACACTTAACAAACATTTTAAATTACTGCCCTATTTTAATATTTCTATGCTTCATCTTCTGTGTCTACCTGAAAAGGTGCTTAGTGATAATACCCACCTCATAGCATGTAAGGATTGTGATGCAATGCCTGTAAAGACCATAGCAGTGCCTGGATCATTATAAAAACTCATTAAATGTTGACATGGTTATAGTTTGGCTCTGCTGCTCACTTGTTTTGTGACTTTGGACAATCTTCTTAACATGTATAAGGTCAGTTCTTCATCAAAATGGGCATAACAATGGCTAACACGTGGTGATGTTGTGAAGATTTAAGGAACATCAACAGTTCATAACTCTTCTTAAGAGTGGTACCACTAAGGATTTTTGGCTTGATTTCCTTAATCCAGCAAACTTAAATAATAAAACTATTTGGCATTGTCTGAAAATTTTTATACGGAATAAATGTCTATTGAGTATAATTTTAAAATAAGTGCTATTCTGTTGTGATACTTAAAAATAGTTTTTCAAATAGAGATTCCAAATTTTTAGAGATATGCTTTTAGAAAATTGAAATCAATATCAAGAAACCAATAGAAAAAAATGCTGGTAATATAGTTCCTGGCAAAGTTCTTTATCTGAAATTTACTATCATTATGCTTTGGTAATAAGAAAAGTATCATTGTGAGTTCTTCAGTAAGAAAAATATATTTGCCTACAAGAAATATTTAATAGAAAATCAAGAATTCTGACTGGACAAATGTTTTATTTATTTTAATCCAATCCACAATCACAGATCATAATGTTTTATCCAAGAGGCAATGCAGATATTAAAGTAACAAGTTCATAAGTTACACCACTTGTTCTGACATTCAATTTACTCAAAATCAATGATTATTCACTTACATCTTTAAGGCAATATGCTGAGTCCTAAAGATACAAAGATATAAAAAGCAGATTATTTTTCCTCAAAAGACCACCATATAAAAGAAGAAAGCAATAAATGAAAAAAAAGCACTTGATATATATTAAGCAATGATACATAGTCCATTATTAGTCCACTCTCATGCCTGCAGGATTGAGATTTTCACCATTATTAATTTTTTTCATTTTAACCTTAATTAGTATTTATATGTTACATATGTGTCATCTTCTATAACAATCACACTGTGACAGGTGAAAGCTTACACAAAGTCACTACTCAGCGCTAATTTATCAGGTAAAGAAATTTTCTTGCTTTTAATTTTTTATTCAATATTTTTAAATTTGTTTTTTCCTACCTGAATATGAGGTATGTGCAATTGCAGACATAATTATGTGAAGACCAAGCAGTTTCAAATGCTTTGTATAACTCATTTAAGAACAATTTTGCAAACAGGTACTATTATCACATCATTTTACAAATGAGGACACTGATGCACAGAAGGTTTAAGTACCTTGCCCATAATCATGCAACTGATAACAAGCAATGAATCCTTCATTGGTATCTTTGGTTTTAACTGCCACACTACCATACCTGTGGGCCACGTGAGGCATTAGCCACTGGAAAGATTATGGTTATCCTCTTTCTATATTATAATCAACAACTACAAAACATAAAACGTTCTTATTCTGAAATTCATGCAGCTTCTTATAGTCTTCATATTGTAACTTCCTATGTAAATTCATTCAAGCTGAATTTTTGGATTTTTTAAGGTATGTATTTTTAATGTCTGGCTTGCTGAATTGAACATATGTTTAATGTGTATATGGCATAATCCATGTGCCACTACCAGCATTCACTACCAGAGAAAGGAAATGCACTACAGCACAATACCTAAGCACGGGGGCAGTACAAGCGACCACCAGGTGGAGCTGCTGTAGGGATGTTTGGTAACTGTTACCTGAGAGAGAAGGCAAAGGCAGATTCAAACTAGAATTCCTTAACTAGTGATAACACAAGCCAGGGAGAGATATCATTGAATGAAAAAACGTATTGAAAAGTCTAGAAAATATTTTTCCTTACAAAAATATGCACTTCAAACAAATCAAATAATTGATTTTTTAAAAAAGAAGATGAAATGTATCCTTTTTATATTTCTCCCATAAAAAAAAAAGATCACGAACTTAGTGGCACAATTCCTCTCCATCTGTGGACCAAACAAGCAAGTTACCTGCTTCTAAAATACAATGGTAGGGCCGGCATAGGATAACATTTACAGGCATTCCTGCTCAAAAGAGGAGAAAATGGAAGGAAAAATAGGAGTCGTCAATCCCAAGTATTTTTTAAAATCCAGTCATGCAAATTCCATTCGGTTCTAAGCCTGAGGAATAATCTTCTGTAGCTTGTGGTTTTGACTCCCTCTGAGCTCTTGGGTCTGCCCTCTAAGCTCTTAGCTGTTTTATGTGGGCTCATGGCTCTTTCTTTTGAGCTTTCAACTCTGTCCTGATTGTCATCTTCCTTATTCATGAAAGGCATCATCTTTTACAGCTGAAGAGCTTTATCAGCTTGTTTTTTGCCTATAGAATTTTGGGAGTTTGAGAGTCTTCTTTCATGTCAGCCCCTCTCAGTCATTTTTAGTCTCATCTGGCAGTGTTTCTGCTGATATAACATTCTCAAAAACTGGGTGGGTCTCCTATGTGGGCCACAGATTAAATTCTATTAGACAAGAGGATCCTCAATAGATTTTTCAAAGACAATCCCATTTCCATTTTTGGCTTCTGCTGAGATGGCTGAGGGCATCTATGAGTCACATGCTTACCCTCCGAATACTCTGATCTTTCGTTTTTCTGAAATTTAGCAAAAGATTATCCAAACATACCCTGGGTTTTTTTTCATATAGCATACTTTTCTGAAGTGACTCTCTTAATTTCATTTTTTGCAATCTGAATAGTCTGATAAGTTCTCAAACTATCAAAACATATTTTCTTTTATTAAAGACCATTCTTCCCTTAGTTTATGTCCTCTTGAATTTTACTGTAATCAACAAGAAGCAACCAAGCCATGCCTACAATATTTTGCCCCCAAATTTTCTCAGCTAAATATCCAAGTTCTGATTTCCACATAGTGACAAGACCTAATTCCATTAAACCTCTGGCCCTATGTAACAAGGCTCTCCTTTCCTCAAGTTTCCCTAACATGCCCCTCGTTTCCTTCTGAGGCTATATAAGCAGTGCCTTAAACATCCATATTTCTACTAAGAGTCTTTTTATAACAATGCAGGTATTCTCTAAAGTGATAAATATCTCTCTCTCCTGGCTCTTATTTTCTTCTCAGTTTTCACTAACAGAAATGCTAATATCCATATTTTTACCAACAAACTATTCAGGGAGATCTAGGCTTATTCTTCAGGATCCTCAGAATTCTTCCAACCCCTCTTCATTGCCATATTTCAAGCCACTTACACCTACTTTTTTGTGACTGTGGCTTCTCACTTCCAGGCACAGGGTCTGCATTCATTTTTCTATTAAGGCCACAACAAATTACCACAAACTTAGTGTGTCAAAACAACACAAATATATACTCTTGCAGTCCTACAGGTTATAAGTCCAACACAGGCCTCACTAGACTAAAATCAAGTCATCATCAGGGTTGTGTTTCTTTCTGGAAGCGCTAGAGGAAAACCCATTTCCTTGCCTTTTCCATCCTAGAGGCCACTCACATTCCTTGATTCAGGTCCCTTTCCCTCACATTCAAAGACAGGTTCCAATTTTTCTCAAATTGTGTCACTCTGATCTCTGTTATAGCCAGAGTTTCTTTTGCCTCTCCCTTCTGTATCTTTCTTGGGCTTAGATATACCCTTGTGATTACACTGGGTCTACCTGGATAATCCAGAATTATTTTTTCATTTCCAGATTCTTAGCTTAATCACATCTGCAACGTTTCTTTTGTCAAATACAGTAACATACTTACAAATGCCAGGGATTTCGACATAGATATCTTGAAAGGGAGGAAACTATTATTTTACCTACCACAGAAAGCAAATGTCCTGTGTAAAGACTTGAAAGTAATTTCTAAAATCAAAATTAAAAATTTCAAAAATAAAAAATAGTATTTTGATAATGTCAATGTGTAAACAAACTATTCTCTCTTTTTTCTATAGTAGTAGAATTTAGCCTGGGCACATGGCTGCTTACCTGAGGACTATATTTACCAGCTGTCTTTGAAGATTGGCATGACATTTAGCTAACTGTACATTTAGCTAACTGTATATAAGCAGCAGTGACTTGTATACTTTCCAGGTTTTCTACAATTTAAAGACCCACTACTTGCTCTAGAACTCTTCCTTTCCCTCTTCATGTTCTTATACATGGATGTGCCTGTTGGTCAGCTGTGACCATGGAGACAAGAACAAAACTCTGCGGAGGAATTCATGAATTTTCCACAATTATTCAGATGATAAATATTTTAGGTTTTGTTAACTAGATAGTCTCTGTGTTAATTACTCAGATCCTCTATTGTAGCACGAAAGCGGCTATAGACAATCTGTAAATAAAATGGGCAGAGCTGTGTTTTAATAAGATTGTACTTGCCAAAACACGGTGGAAGGCCAGATTTGAGAGTGGTTTGCTGATTCCTACTCTCTGGCAATCAGAAGGAAGGAATCTGGGTTTCTAAAAAAGGCTGTGCTAAACTAGACCACTCCCATCAGGTATAATTTTATGAGAGAGATATAATTATCTATTTTCTTTAAGCCACTTAAAAAAAAAGAACTCTTTCAAGGCTGAGGTCTTTACCCTCATATCTATATGCATACATGTGTACACAGGCACATGTTGAATAAGGGAAAATGTGGCTATCTACCTGCTGGTCAAAGATTAATAACTTGAATCAGGGAGTGTGTTTACAAGTTACTAAGAAAAATAAATGGAGATGTGGGCAAAAACCATGAAGAGGAAATTGACTAAGGAGGAAATGCAAATGAATACAAGTGAAGACAAACGAATACAAAAGAATCAAGTTAAATGTAGATTATGTTTTAATGTTCAGTTGTGTAGCAATACCCATGGGGATACAAGTTGTTTCTTATCAAATTGGCAAAACAACTGGTTTTATGGAATGTGTAGTATTTGAGAGTGAGTGAACAAAGTTTTAAAGCACTAAGTGAATGTGAAAAATCTTTTAAAGAGATATTTGACAGTCTGCATTAAAACACTAAGAAATGTACTTGCACTTTTGGCCAAGAAATTGAATTTCTTGGAAGTCTATTCTAAGATGATTATAACTATGCCCAGTATTTTACAAGGTGCAAATAACTATATCATTTTATAAAATGTAAGAAATAATTTACATTTCCAGGTACAGGGAAGAAGCTTAATAAATAATGGAAGTGGAATGAAAACAAAATATTCTGATGACTATTAAACAACACAAAACATGTCCTTGATACACTAAGTACATAAAAAGAAAATAAAGCATATGCCCCAGAATCATAGTGAAAGAAAGCATGTACCATTGCCCCCAAATGACAGTAAGAATGATTGTCAGTAAGTGACAGCAGAATAAAGAATTATTTTATTTTATTTTATTTCATCTGCTTTTGTATATTATTTAATGTTTCTATTATGTTCTGAATTATTTCAATATTTAAAAATAAAATATAACTCATATTCATGAATAAACTTAATGAAAATTAAAAACTGGTAAATATTTGCAACCAGTTAATTTGCTCAAATATTTATCATGTGTCCATTATGAGCCACTCACTCTCTTAGACACTGAATGATACAATGATAAACAAGACAAAAATCCTTGCCTTTATGGATTTTGCTTCTTGGAAGGGGATAGATAATAAACAAGCAATTGAATAAATTTTGAAGATTATTGCAGATAGTTAGAAGTGCTATCGAGGAAATAGGCAAGGCTCAGGTGGGGTTTCGGTTGAACACTGAAGGCTAAGGGGGAGCCGATGTGTGAAGGTAAATGGGGAGGACATTCCTGGCAGGAAGAACACAGGTGCAGAACACAGAGGCAGCAAAGGGCTTGGCCGATGTCAGAGGAAGAGACAGACAGTCTGTGTGAATGATGAGTGTTGGGTTCAAGATGAGGTTAAGAGGTAGGCAAGGGCAGAAAAAGTAAATGTATGTAAGCCTAGAAGTTTGTTTCTTTCCTAATTTGAAAGGAAACTATTGATGGCTTTGAAATGAGAAAGTGACATCTAACTTGTTTTTTAAAAAGATTCTTCTACCTGTTACTGAAGGTGCTATGCCTTAAATACAGAAATGCATAGCAAGGAATAAAAATACAAAAGGAAATAAAAAATACACAGGGAAAATGGCCAAATAGGAAGAGGAAGAAATATACATTAGTAAGAAACAGAGCAACATTGAACTACACTAGTAATCAAAACAACAAATTTAAATGATTTTCACATATTAAAGTAGCAAGGTTGAAGGGAAACTTATGTGTTAAGGATACTATGAGATGATCAACCACAAAATTGGAATTTTATATTAATAGTTTAAAAATAGTTTAGGGTACGTATCAAAAGTATTACAAAAATGCTCTTCCTAGTAATTTTCCTGCTAGGAATCTACTTTAGGAAATGATCACTATTGGCAAATTTTATATGAAGGGTGCTGAACTAAGTGTTGGTTAAGTATGTGTCTTCAGTGTTTTTTTCTTCTTGCTAGAGGGATTATGTGTAATTTTAATCTCTTCTTTGTACTATTCTGTGTTTCTCACAAATTCTACAAGTAGCCCAGATGTTGTTTTACAATCAGAAAAATGGCGAATGAAGAAGTGGTTAAGAGGTAGTCCAAACTAAGTTCATCACAACACACAGATGATATGATATAGAAGGAAAAGTAACGTTTTGGAATTATATGTTTCTGAGTTACAAACTTGTTTGTACCACTTTCAAGCTTCATGACTTTGGGTAACACCAGCTTCTCTTAGACTAGGTACTCTCATCTGTAAAATGGGAATAATACATACCTTGGAGTGCTCTAGTGAGGGTTATCAAACATGTAAAATATAACCTAGCGTAGGCTTGACACTATTATAACTACTACTCCTATTAATACTTTTCACTATCGAGACAGCAACAATCATTTAGCCTTTACTAAGTTATAGTTTCTCTGCTTTTTATTATGCAAACATTTAATACTCACAGCAGACCAGGAGGAAGGAGCTATTGCTATTCCCATATTACAGATAAGAAAATGCAGGCATAGGAAATTTGTTTGTACAAAGCACTAAACTATTAGGTAGCAAATCATGTATGACTGTATAATCTAAATCTTAGTGACTACGCATGTTCAAGACATTTTACCTTTCTTTATCTGTTATTTTATTGTTTCAATTACAGAAAAGCTCTCCTTTTTCTGTAATAGGTGTACTAGAATCTGTATGCAAAATTCTACTTGTTCAGAATTAGACATTCCTCTTAAGCAAGATGACAGATGGTTTTTGCCTGTGGCGATTATCTAGCATGTATGTATCTACTGCCTATTACTGTGATCCACACTGTAGGGGATCTAAAGATGAGTAAGGCCTAATTCATCATGCCCTTAAGAAATTTATATTCTAGTTGCAAGCATAAGACAAAGAAATTACAAGTTAGGTTGTCATATGTAAGAGGTACATAGTACTTAGAAAAGAGTAACAATTTCTGCCGTAAGAATGCAGACTTTCTGAGGGAGGTGACTTTTTAACAGATCTTGGACAAAAGATAGACAGTCAAATAAGGGAGTAAAGCAGTGAATAAGTAATAAATGAGAAAAAACATAACAATCTAGGCTGACCATTTCTGATTTGAGTTTTGAAAACAATTTGTGTCAGAGAGATATAACCAGGAGATGAGGGCCAGGCCATGGTGGGCTTTTAAAATGCACATCTTTTAAGAGGCAGAGAGCCTATTATAAAAAAAGAGAGAGCTATTATAAAAAATATAATAGACTCCCAGAGACGTACTTATATTTGTCAAATTATTTATTAATGAAAGAAAGTAAATTAGTCCTCTAATTCAGGAAGATGCCTTTGAGAATTATAGAAATAATTAAAAGATGCAAGACTGAACATAGGGATAAGATGCAGTAAGGAGAGTTTTGTCACCATTAGGGAAGATGAAACAGGGAATAGAAAGTGATAAAAGAAGGCAGATGAATGGGAGGACATGCAATTTAGTGAAAATGAGTTTCAAGTGCTGATAGAATGCGTATCCGTGTGAGGAGGCCCATAAGAAAGTGATAGTCTATATGAAAATAATCTTCTATGTCTGAGTACACTAACTGTAAGTAGTATTTCAGTAAATCAAGATAAAAGAATATATGGTCAAATTCTATACCTACAACTTTTAAGAGTTGCCCTTCATAATTGTAGGAAATAACACTTGTATATTCAAATAACACATAGCTCAATTCAAATAGAAACTCAACAATTGGTTAGGTGTGGTGGCTCACACCTGTAATCCCAGCACTTTCAGAGGCCGAGGTAGGCAGATCACGAGGTCAGGAGATCGAGACCATCCTGGCTAACACGGTGAAACCCTGTCAATACAAAAAATTAGCCGGGCGTGGTGGCGGGCGCTGTGGCGGGCGCCTGTAGTCCCAGCTACTCGCGGGGCTGGGGCAGGAGAATGGTGTGAATCTGGGAGGCAGAGCTTTCAGTGAGCTGAAATCATGCCTCTGCACTCCAGCCTGGGTGACAGAGTGAGACTCCATCTTAAAAAAAAGAAAAAAAATGCAAAAATTTTCCAGGCGCAGTGGTGTGCACCTATAATCCCAGCTACTGGGGAGGCTGAGGCAGGAGAATTCCTTAAACCTGGGAGGCAGAGACTGCACTGAGCCAAGATCACAGCACTGCACTCCAGCCTGGGCAACAGAGAGAGACTTCAAAAAAAAAGAAAAAAAAGAAAAGAAAAAAAGCAAAACCAAAAACAAACAAACAAAAAACTGTACAATTATTTCTCAAAAGAGTAGAATGTGGAAAAGTTTTATTCCATTTAGTGTTTCTATAATGGAATTCTGAGGCTTTGTAATTTACAAAGAAAAGAGGGTTTATTTGGCTCACAACTGTGGTGCCTGGAAAGTTTAAGACCGTGGCATTGGCATCTACTGGGCTTCCGGTGAGGGCCATGTTCTGCATTACAACATGGCAGAGAAGCAGAAAAGGGAGCAGGCAGGTCCAAACAGACACAAAACATGAGAAGAACCTTGCTTTACAACAACCCACTTTTGCCATAATGAATCCAGTTTCACAAGAGCGAGAACTCACTCCTGTGAAATGACATTAATCTATTAAAGGGGTAGTGCCCCCATGATCTGATCACCACTCTCTAGATTCCAGCTCTCCACATTGCCACATTGGGAATAAAATTTTACCATGAGTTTTGGTGGAGACGAACCACATCCAAACCATAGCAAATGCTTTTAGTTTGAACCACAAAAATGACTGAAAAAAAGTATAATAGCTTCACTTCTAGAAGTTTATTTTTATTTGCCAAACTGTTTATTTTGTTATAATTTCCAATTTTCTAGAGATTTACCTCACCCTAGAATAAAAGCTAACAGTGACAACCATTATCATTAGATGATTTTAACATAGCTGAATTCAGGGGTTGTCGATTCTTTTTTAAACAGTAATACTGATTTACTAAACCCAGGGTGCTGGATTTAAATGTGCTCAGTAGAAGATTTGAAATAATTGTTCTTGCTCTCTATGTGAGAGTTTTATGATAATTGTTAAATATCTATGATTAAACACTTCAAAGAAAGGTGCCGTTTTTCTGCTAACTGCTGCATTATTAAAGGGTTTGCTTCTTTACATCAGAGATTCTGTTAGAGAAATGGGTCAAGTTGGGGTCCTCAATCAGCTCTGTAACAAATGTGTGTTCAACTAGGGCACAAACTTCACTTATGAAAATATGAAAAAGCCAACAAAAACTCCTTTGTACTCTTTTTAAAAAATCAACTTTTAAATATAAAGAAATATATGTCCCTTTATTTGCTACTACAGTTTTGACACACAGGGAGTGAGGGCCACTGTGACATAATTACCTATGGACCTATAATATCTTGCCTTTGTAAATTAACCCAAATTAAGTAATAGAAATGAGAAAAAAACAACAGCAGAGAATTTCATGTGATCGAATGTATTTCTTAGAAAACTAAGTACAGTTTATAAACATAAGCAGAGTAATAGTCTTGTAGTCCAAAATTTTAAACCAAAAACCAAAGGAGAAATTGATAAAATATAGTTTCATGCAAAGCACTCACTGTTCATCATCATCATTTTGAGAAAATACACACAGGCACGTGTGCGCATGCGCGGGCTTGATTTGACGCATACACAAAGGGTTAAGTTGGGAAAGATGAGGCTTTGTAAACTGTTCTCTAGAAATATATTTATTCATGCAAACATGTATAAATCACTCTGTATTTTTATACAACATAAGATTGTTTATGATCTTATGACCATTTTTGTTTATTTTTATTTTTTTTTGCCAGAGAGGGCTTTCAGTAAATGTTTTATTTAGAGCATTCTTTGAAAAAATTGAAGTGCAAAGCCACAAAAAACAATGGTATTTAAATTTATAATGCATAGTAGAGTTAGGACTATCACAATAGCTCTTTTTAAATCTCACTGCTGTTAGTAGCTTCTTTTAATTCTTTCATCACTAATTCCTGTTGGGGTTTTTCAGCACTTTTCCTATAA
This sequence comes from Colobus angolensis palliatus, assembly GCF_000951035.1. Classification (NCBI taxonomy): domain Eukaryota; kingdom Metazoa; phylum Chordata; class Mammalia; order Primates; family Cercopithecidae; genus Colobus; species Colobus angolensis. The sequence goes on along the minus strand of NW_012120710.1, from coordinate 3,262,678 downwards.
AGCAAGTTTTCCCCATGTGGGTTGTGAAATGCAGATTCCTGGACAAGCTCATTAGATGTGTTTATGAGCACGTGGTTTTTAGCTTTTAGGGCATAGACTTCCGTAGGCTTTGCTCTTTTTTGGCAGAGCCGGAGCTGGAAAGTTTCTTGGAAACCACGGCGGAAATTCTCATTGTAGAAACCATAAATGATGGGGTTGACGCTGCTGTTGCCAAATGCCAGCCAGTGTGCAAAAGGGTAGATGTAGATGTTGATGATCTGCAGTTCATTTGGAGAAAGGTCAGCATAGTCTGAGAGCATCATTAGAGTCCACAGGGGCAGCCAGGAGAGAATAAAAAGCAGGGCCACAATCAGGAGCATCTTAATGACCTTCTGCTTCTTCTTCGACACCACATGCCACTGCTCCTGGTTCTGCCTGCCTGTGTGAGGAACTGCAGCCCTGAAGAGTGACACTCCAATCCTTCCATACATGATGACGATGAGGGAGAGTGGAGCCAGGTAAATGTTGGCAAACAGCACAGTGGTGTAGATCTTCCTCATTTCCTGATTTGGCCAGTCTTCCCGGCACCAGTAGACTGGACTGGTTTCATTCTGGGAGTTGAGTCTCACTCGGTAATATTTTTCTTCTTGCACATGTAACATTACTGCAGATGGAGACATAATGGTGATGGCTAGGACCCAGATGATCATGATAATGACAAACGCTGTCTTGATAGTGAGCTTTGGTTTAAAAGGGTAGACCACACACCGGAACCTGCAATTAAGGACAAATATAAATGAGGCACTGCTTCATCACTTCGGACCAAGTCATACACCAAATTTATTTATGTAATTACAGGCCTCTCACCACACAGTCCCCTCAAAAATATAGAAAGTTATCATTTGTAGTAGAAAGGCATGCATTGTCATTTTCTGTAATTGATACATGAGATAAATTTTAACTCAAAATTTGAACAAATGGAGTATAGCAGACACTATTAATAATAAAAATTCATAATGAACATGGCCTAAAACCATTTCAAACTCTGTTCCATTAATTTGCATGGACCATCTCTTTAAGCCTCCTTGCTTGAAAGATAGGAAAACAGACTTGGAAAACGTGAAAATCTTACCAATAATTACACAGGATTTTAATGCAAGTAGTTTGACTTCAGATCTCAAACTCAACCTCTACAGTGTCCTCGTTAGATGGGTAGCTCTGTTAGGCTGTGGTAGACTGCTAATCTGTAGCAATCAATGAACCTTTTATCCCTCAGGCACTTGTGTGGTCCCCTACACATTATCTGCCTAACTTGCTTTGACCAATAGGATATTAGCAAACATGATGCAAGCAGAAGCTTTTTATACACTTGCATGTGGGGCAGGTCCTTCTAGAATGCTTCCTCTTAAAATCCAGCCTTCAAGCTCCAAGAAGTTGAATTAGATGAAAGGCATGTAGAGAAAGATTCTGGGATATAAGAGCTTAGCCATTTTGGATGTTCCAGCTCCAGTTTAGCTCCCAGAATAATGCTGTAACATGAGTGATTCCAGTTATAACACATGAAACAGGAGGGTGAACAAAGAGATGCCCAGTTAACCCACAAAATCATGAGATGTAATAAACCAATATTGTTTGAGCCACTAAGTGTGTTGCTGACTTGCTTTACAGCTGTAAAAATCTGAGAGTATTCATTATGAGCTCTGATAATGAGCCTTCCTAACATTCTATGTCCTCTGTTGAGTACAAAAATTCGGCATCCGTATGTAGAGTAAGCCTGATTCATTTTACTATGATTTTGATACTGTGGATCTTGTTGTTATTATTGAATTTCATTATGTTAATCATAAGATAATCATACTGTCATGCAACTGTGTGACATTTTATATTTTTTCAAAGTACCTATTACCTATTTAATCTTCCTTGATTTTTATGACTCCATAAAACTGAAATGTTATGAAAATTGTTACATTCTAGATCTGTAGAGAAGAAAATGTAGAGCTTTAAGTGTTTGAGCAGCAACTCCAAATTAACTTATCTTCATAGAATGACTAGTTAGCTTGGGCTTTGACTGCTCTGTTGTCATTCTTTATAACTCCTTCGATCTTCTCTTTTTACCTTCAAGTGTTCTTACAGTCTTCTAATCCATGAATCCTCCCATTCACCTGCCCTGAAATTATGGGTAATTTCATAAACACAAACGTATGTATGTTGCTCTTTTTGAATACAAACTAATAGGGTTTTGGATATTATTGTTTCATTTACTTATTAAACAAATATATAAGTACACATATTGATATATGAGATAAATTTTAACTCAAAATTTGAATAAATGGTGTATAGCAGACACTATTAACAATAAAAGTAATGATGAACAAATATAAAAGTACATGTGTATATCTGTACATATATATGTACTTATATATTTGTATTTATAATAAATGTACTTATGTATTTGTTTAATAAATGTACATATATGAATAGATATACTTATATATTTGTACACATACATATATATGTGTTTGTATGTATATCTTCAGGAAAGCAAAGATGAATAAGATAGAGAATAATCCCTGCTGAGAAATAATCAATGGAAATATTAAAAATATTAAAAACTATATAATAATTACTAAAATTGTGCTAAAAAGTTTAGACTTCATTTAAAAACCAATGGGGATTCATTGAAGGATTTACACGATGAAAGGCAAGATTATTTTTATAATTTAAGAAGCTTACTTGGGCTGCTGTGAGAAAAAAATAAATTAGAGTTTGGCTTCCTGAAGCCCTAAGGCCAGTTAGAAAACAATCTCAGTATTCCAAGTGACAAAGGACAGTGGCCTGGTTCAGAACTAGTTAGCACTCAGAAATAATAGAATTTGGAGAGTGACAGCAAAGTTGAAGACAGAAAGAAGATTCCAGGATAAAGCTCAGGTTTTCTGTTTGAATTGAGTTAGTGATCCTGCCATTCATTGATGTGGGGAGCATGAGAAAAAGAGCTGCCTGTTATTTTGTTTGTGTATGGTGTGCACTATTATTGGAATAATGAGTTCAGCTCTGGGCATGTTTAATTTAAGGTGCCTTTTGTTGAATATGCAGGTGAAGTTGTATGGTAGGTGCTTTGGAACGTAACTGTAAAATTCAGGCAAAGGATTTTAGTCAGGAGAAATCAGCTTGGGGGTTTTTTTTAGTTTGGCTTCCTGCAAAAGCTAGCCTTCAAAAGAAAAAAAAAAAATTTGAGAGCAAGTGCAAGAAATAAAGATGTGGTAGTTTTAAAACATGTCCGAGTTCTTTGACATTGCTTCCAAACTCTGTTCCCTTCTCCTTGGCTAAGGATTGATGACTCAATCTCATGAATAGAATGCAGCAAAAATGATACCACATCATGATTTTTGCTGGTACTATCTTTTGAGACACAGACCTTCAGAGCCCTAAACTAACATATAAGAAGTCCAGGTACCTTAAAGTAACCTTGCTGGAGAGCCCATTTGCAGAGACCAGTAGAGATAGAGCTCTCTTAGCCTCCACATATTCAGGTCTCCCTGGATTAGGTACCAACATGAGAGTGAAAGAAGATTCAGCCCTAACCTTGAAGCTGCTCCACCTGACATCAAGTAGAACAGAGACAAGCTGTACTTTCTAAATCTGTGCATATCACAAATTTGTGACATAATAAATATTGCTGTCATTTTAACTCACTAAGTGGTTTGATTTGATGGTAGTTCATTGTATGTCAATAGATAACTGAAAGTATAGAGAAGTGATTCATTAATGAGAATGTAGGTAGCAAAGGATGTGAATCAAACCATTCATTGCAGAATTATGCAGCCCAAGGGGAGAGAATGCTGAGTACACCAACTCTCATGAGATTTTAGTTGAGAGCTACTTCTAGGGGTCTTAATTATCTGGCATTTCTTGTCTGTTCTGCTTAAGAACTGAGACTTTGCACAATTTGGACTTGAGATATAGAGATGAAGATACTGGCAGTTGGATGTAAGACAGAACCCACTGAAACATTTAAAAGATCTGGCAGAGCACTGAGAGTCTCTGCTACAAAAGTGTGATGGCTAATTTAATCTATTGACTTGACTGGGCCAAGGGGTGCTGAGATTGAATCTTGTTTCTGGATGTGCCTATAAAACTGTTTCTGGATAAGATTAGCCTCTTAATCAGTGGACTCGGTAAAATGAATTGCCCTCCCAGTATGGGTAGGCATCATCCAGTCCTTTGAGGCCCTGAATAGAACAAGAAGTGGAGGGAGGAGGAATTTGCCCCCTTTTTCCTTGCCTCATTGCTTGAGCTAGGACATCTCATATCATCTTCTCCTGCTCACTGGATGCAATTTACACAAATGGCCAATTGCACAATTGGTTCTCCCTAGTTCTCAAGCTTTGGGACTTGCACTGAATAATACCACAGACTTCCTGAGGTCTCCAATTTACAGGCAGCATATTCTGGGATTTCTCAGTTGTCACAATTATGTGAGCCAATTTCTCATAATAAATCTCTCTCTTTGTGGACAAATGTACCACTTCGCCTTCCTTGTTCCTGCTGAATTACCTCTCTGCACTTCTCTGAACAAGTGCCTTCTAGTTCAACGTCGTAAGTATATACTTGTCTTAAGGGATGCCCTTTTCCCAGTTTCTTCTAAGGGTAAATTTCTGACTCCTCAGGAATCAGAAGGTCTCACCTTTTTTGTGACTCCATCACTCCCTGTCTGAATAGGTAGAATTGATTATTATCTGTTTTGCATACCTGTCAGACACTGCTACCCTAATAGAAAACATTATTTGTAAATATCTGTTAATGACTGTGTCTGCTTCACCAGATTGTAGCCTTCCTGAGGCAGCACTTCTAATTTGTTTTAGATGTTACCAGCCCAGCCCAGTACCTGGCACATCATAAATGATCAACAACATGTGTGAATGAACGAATGGATGAATAATTTTCAATCTTAAAATATAGATAAAATTTCAGATTTATTTCAGCACATTTGCATTTCTGCTGTTAGAAACGTCTATATTGTAGTGTAAAAAATAGGAAAATTTTACCATCTCCAATTATTTATTTTTAAAGCATGGAAAATTCAATAGTTTTATTTTCTTATTACTGAAACTTTAGTAGGTATGTTGCTCTTAAAGAGGTAGATATTCTGGGTTCTGTTCCAAGATGGCTGGACATGAACAGCTCTGGTCTGCCGCTCCCAGTGTGATCGACGCAGAAGACGGGTTATTTCTGCATTTGTACCTGAGGTACCTGGTTCATCTCACTGGGACTGGTTGGACCCAGTGGGTGCAGCCCACAGAGGGTGAGCCGAAGCAGGGCAGGGCATCGCCTCAGCCGAGCTCAAGGGGTTGGGGGATTTCCCTTTCCTAGCCAAGGGAAGCCATGACAGACTGTACCTGGAAAACCGGGACGCTCTCGCCCAATGACAGGATCAAATTCAAACATAACAATATTAACCTTAAATGTAAATGGGATAAATGCCTCAATTAAAAGACACAGTCTGACAGATTGAATAGAGTCAAGACCCATCACTATGCTGTATTCAGGAGACCCATCTCACATGCAGAGACGCACATAGGATCAAAAGGAATGGATGGAGGAAGATCTACCAAGCAAATGGAAAGCAAAAAAAAAGCAGGGGTTGCAATCCTAGTCTCTGATAAAACAGACTTTAAACTGACAAAGATCAAAAGAGACAAAGAAGGCCATTACATAATAGTAAAGGGATCAATTCAACAAGAAGAGATAATGATCCTAACTATATATGCAGCCAATACAGGAGGACCCAGATTCATAAAGCAAGTCCTTAGAGACCTACAAATAGACTTAGACTCCCACACAATAATAATAGGAAACTTTAACACCCCATTGTCAATATTAGACAGATCAATGAGACAGAAGGTTAATAAGGATATCCAGGACTTGAACTCAGCTCTGCAGCAAGTGGACCTAATAGACATCTACAGAACTCTTCACCCCAGATCAACAGAATATACATTGTTCTCAGCACCACATCACACTTACTGCAAAACTGACCACATAGTTGGGAGTAAAGCACTCCTCAGCAATTGTAAAAGAACAGAAATCACAACAAACTGTCACTCAGACCACAGTGCAATCACATTAGAACTCAGGATTACAAAACTCACTCAAAACCGCACAACTATATGGAAACCGAACAACTTGCTCCTGAATGACTACTGGGTAGATAATGAAATGAAGGCAGAAATAAAGACATTCTTTGAAATCAATGAGAACAAAGACACAACATACCAGAATCTTTGGAACACATTTAAAGCAGTGTGTAGAGGGAAATTCATAGCACTAAATGCCCACAAGAGAGAGCAGGAGAGATCTAAAATCGACACCCATAACATCACAATTAGAAGAACTAGAGAAACAAGAGCAAACAAATTTAAAAGCTAGCAGAAGACAAGAAATAACTAAGATCAGAGCAGAACTGAATGAGATAAAGACAGAAAATCTCTTCAAAAAATTAATGAATCCAGTAGCTGTTTTTTTTTAAAGATCAACAAAATTGATAGAGCACTAACAACACTAATAAAAGAGAAAAGAAAGAAGAATCAAATGACTCAATAAAAATGATAAAGGGACTATCACCTCCAATCCCACAGAAATACAAACTACCATCAGAGCATACTATAAACACCCCTATGCAAATAAACTAGAAAATCTAGAAGACATGGATACATTCCTGGACACATACACCCTCCCAAAACTAAACCAGGAAGAAGTTGAATGTCTGAATAGACCAATAACAGGCTCTGAAATTGAGGCAATAATAAATAGCCTACCAACCAAAAAAAAGTCCAGGACTAGACGGATTCACAGCTGAATTCTACCAGAGGTACA
>NW_012120710.1:3254634-3255025 GCF_000951035.1 Colobus angolensis palliatus | reverse complement strand
AAAATAAAAGAGGACACAAACAAATGGAAGAGTATTCATGCTCATGGATAGAAAGAATCAATATCGTGAAAATGGCCATACTGCCCAAGGTAATTTATAGATTCAATGCCAACCCCATCAAACTACCATTGACTTTCTTCACAGAATTGGAAAAGTCTACTTTAAAGTTCATATGGCACCATAAAAGAACCTCCATTGCCAAGACAATCCTAAGCAAAAAGAACAAAGCTGGAGGCATCATTCTTCCTGACTTCAAACTATACTGCAAAGCTACAGTAACCAAAACAGCATGGTAGTGGTACCAAAACAGAGAGATAGAGCAATGAAACAGAACAGACGCCTCAGAAATAACACCACACATCTACAACCATCTGATCTTTGACAAACCTGA
>NW_012120710.1:3230472-3254199 GCF_000951035.1 Colobus angolensis palliatus | reverse complement strand
TGACAAAGGGCTAATATCCAGAATCTACAAAGAACTTAAACAAATTAACAAGAAAAAAACAAACAACCCCATCAAAAAGTGGGCAAAGGATACGAAGAGACACTTCTAGAAAGAAGACATCTATGCAGCCAACAGACATATGAAAAAATGCTTATTATCACTGGTCATCAGAGAAATGCAAATCAAAACCACAATGAGATACCCTTTCACACCAGTTAGAATGGCCATCATTAAAAAGTCAGGAAACAATAGATGCTGGAGAGGGTGTGGAGAAATAAAAACACTTTTACACTGTTGGTGGGAGTGTAAATTAGTTCAGCCATTGTGGAAGACAGTGTGATTATTCCTCAAGCTTCTAGAACTAGAAATACCATTTGACCCAGCAATCCCATTACTGGGCATATACCCAAAGGGTTATAAATCAGGTTGCTATAAAGACACACACACACATATGTTTATTGTGGCACTATTCACAATAGCAAAGATGTGGAACCAACACAAATGTCCTTCAATGATAGACTGGATTAAGAAAATGTGGCACATATACACCATGGAATACTATGCAACCATAAAAAAGGATGTGTTCATGTCCTTTGCAGGGACATGGATGCAGCTAGAAACCATCATTCTGAGCAAACTACCACAAGGACAGAAAACCAACACCACATGTTCTCACTCATATGTGGGAGTTGAACAATGAGAACACCTGGACCCACGGTGGGGAACATCACACACTGGGGCCTGTCATTGGGTGGGGGGTAGGGGCAGCGATAACATTATGAGAAATATGTAATGTAAATGACGAGTTGATGGGTACAGCACACCAACACGGCACGTTCATACCTATGAAACAAACCTGCACATTGTGCACATGTACCCTAGGACTTAAAGTATAATAACTTTTAAAAAGAGGTTGATTTTTTAAATACAATTTGAAAAGATATGTCCAAATTCAGTAGGTTATATGTTTTTCGGGTATACTAGTTGCAGACATGCCCATTTTTCTGGATTTAGAGTTTGGTGTAGACTTACCTATCTACAGCAATTGCAACTAATGTAAAGACTGAAGCTGCAACAGATATTCCCTGGACCAGTCCACTGATCTTGCACATCGTGTTTCCAAATGGCCATCCTGAAAGGAAAATGAAACAGTCTTTCAAAAGATCATATTTTCACAATCTCACTGAAAATAAAAATAGAAAGGTGTGGAAACAAGACTAACACAACTGTTTTCTACATGATAGGCAGAGAACAATCAATGTTTCTCAGTATTTTCCCTAATCTCTCCAGAGCTCTGTTTTTCAGTACACTAACAATAACGTCAAAACTTACATAGTAGTTATCACATTCCAGGCACTATAAGTGGTCTCTGTCTATTGACATATCTAATCCTCACAACAAGCTTTTGAAGGCTTTGTTATTTTCATCACAATATAGACAAGGTAACAAATAAACAAATATTACATAGTTTGCCACAGCTAGTTAGGAGCATTTTAAAGATTTGAACCTGGGCAGTAAGACTCGGGAGTCTAAACCATTGACTCTGATGCAATAATGCCTTTTAAATGAATAAACAGAATATCGGTTTTCTAGTTTGGAAAGGCACTCCATAAATAATGAGGAATCAGGAGTTACATACAGAATAAACTGTATTTATTAATATAGAATGAAATGAGGCAATTTACCCCAGAGACACATCCAGAATAAAGAGCACTTTGCATGAACAAAAGTATTACTTTCCTGCTAAACCTTAGCTACTGTATAGTTTATAAAAGAAATTAATAGAATTATTGTAGTAGTTTGATATTCTAAACACCCATCTGCTATTACAGAAAAGGAACACTATTCTTCTCCTAGCAAATATTCTCATTTCTCAAAAGATGAATATTATGCATTCTGCAATTTATTTTCCAAAACAAAATATTCTTAACCATAAAGTATTTTTAAAGAAGCTAAATAATTCAAGTATATCTTTTAAAAGTCACCTATTCAGAATCATATTAAAATAAATGCTTGAGTGACTCTAGTGAGTGGCAACCAAAAGAGAATATGTCTTTTTCAGTTCTAAAATGTGTTAGCTTATGGTAGTACAACAAAAGTGTGTGTAGCCATTGGTCGAACATGGAATATTAAGCATATATTTTACCTTATCTCCCTCACTCGATTCCACTGAAATGATAGGTGTAGGATAAAAGAGCATAAATCCTTAGAAATTAAAGTGCCAGATACTACTAAATGGGAGGTTGAGAAAACAACATGATTGGTGAAAATTATGTATCAATCCAATTAGATGCTAGTGGTTTTTCCCCCATGTTAATAGAAGAATGGAGGTTTACTCTCTGAGGAGGCAGAACCATAAGTACTCTAAACCCTGAGTTGCCAGGTGCGGGGTAATGAGAGCCACTGTGATGCAGAAGGATTAAGCGAAAGTATACCATGGCACTGCATGGCAATGTGGAATGGAACAGCCAGCCCTACATTCCTATGGCAGTATGTCAGAAAATCTCCTTCTGGAAAAAGTGACCTGTTCAATAATACTGATATGCAGATTTTGACAATTGTGAATTTCTCAATGAATAGTCCAGTCTAACGAAGTGGACAGTGGTCCTAACCTTAACCTCCAGGCATGCAGAACTTCCAGGCAGCCTCTCTCTGAAACACAGAAGGTAAGAAGCAGTTAACTAGATCTAGTATTTTTTTTCTTTTTTCTGGTGGTGTTTTATTTTGTTTTGTTTTGGTTTTTTTGTTTCTTTGTTTTGAGACAGGGTGGAGTGCAGTGGTGTGATCATGGCTCACTGTGGCCTTAACCCCTCCGCTTACCCCACAACCCTGTCCCCAGGCTCAAGCAATCTTCCTACCTCAAGCTCCTGAGTAGCTGGGAATACAGGTGCAGTCCAACACACCAGTAATTTTTTTTTTTCTAATTTCTTGCAGAGAGGTGGTCTCACTATGTTGCCCAGGCTGGTTTTGAACTCCTAGGCTCAAGTAATTCTCTCACGTTGGCCTCCCAAAGTGTTGAAATTACAGGCATGAGCCACCACACGCAGCCTTAGAGCTAGTATATGATAACACAACAGAATGACTACAGTCAAGAATAATTTATTGTATATTTAGCAATAACTGAGAGTAGAATGTAAATGTTCTTAACATAAAGAAATGATAAATGCTTGAGGTGATGTATATCCCAAATGCCCTAATATGATTGTTATCTTAACATGATTATTACACATTATATGCCTATATCAAACATCATATGTACCCCACAAATACACATACGTACCCATATTAACTAAAAAGAAAACAAATTAAAACAATTTTTTAAATACAATGAAAAATAAGCAGTTAACACTAGGGAAACCTCGAACATAAAAAAAAAAAGACTAACAGACATAGGAAGAAAAATAGGAAAACTAAATTAAGTCAGAGATATGAAAAATAGAAAAAGAAACAAATATTACTAACCCCAGAGATACAGTGCACTATGTCTGTGAAACAAGTGCATGATACTATTTGTATCATGATACTGTTGTATTATGGTGGGAACTACAGAAATATGCAGAAAATAAAAATAACTCAAAGTATTTAAGATATGGTAACAGTATTGAGGAGTTCAACATAAAGTTTAAAAGAGAAAGCTGAGAAAATCTTTGAAAATAGAAGAATGAGGGGCAAAAAATTAAAGTAAACAGATGACAAAAAAAGAGCAATCCAGAATCTCTAATATCTGATTAATATGAGTAGAAGAAAGGAAAACAGAAAATAACTCCACAAGAAAATTCCCTAAGATTAAAGGCTACTCATTTTCAGATTGAAAATCCCTAATTTATGGCCAGCACAATAAATACAAAATAAAAAGGCTTACTTCAAGGCATAATATCATGGAATTGAGAACATTAGGGATAAAGACAAGTTCTAAAAGCTTTCCATAAGAAAAAAAAAATACAAATCATGAGCAAAAGAAGAAAGAATTAAATATCATATTTTTTCAGCAGTAACACCATATTTTACAGCAGTAAAAATAGAGTGATTCCTTTGAAATTCTGACAGAAGAAATTTCCAACCTAGACTTCTTTATATAGTTAACTAATTGTGAGGGCAGAATAAAGATTCTTGCAGACGTATAAGAGCTCAAACATTTCATCTCAATAAACTATTTCTCAGAAAAAGAAGTGGACATGGCATCCAGAAAATGGGATTGAACACAAAGAGAGGTGAAGAGAGTTGTTAGGTATCAGCGAAGGGGTATCCCAGAGCAGAAGCTGCTCCGCCCTGGGAGTAAGGTGTTCCTATAAAGACAAGAGAACAGAAAACACCAGGAGAGGTACCTGCAGATAAATTTATAGACACTTGATATGTTTAAAGCTATTGACAAGAGAGTAACACTTGTGGAAGCGAATTTGAGGATACATCGATAATGGGTACACACCCAAACTAAGCAAATCAAAATATGCCCTTAATAAATCTAGAATAATGAAACATTTTATAAGAGAGAAATTGATACAGCACTTTCCAAGGCTCAGCAGTGATAAGATATATGTAAAATAAGAATATATATTCTGTATGTTGATTCAAACAAAAATTGTGATGTAATTATACCAGGAGAGTGCGGGGTGAAGAGTATGAATGTATGTTTGCACCGATGTGGTGAAAGTTTACAACTCAATTTACGTCTATGAGAATTTGAAGAAAAAACATTGAAAACATGTTATTTAGAAATATATTAGTAATTTGTAGAGGACTATCTGCTTTTACAACTGAGCAGGCCATTCCCCCATTAACATTATAGTCCCGCTCTTGCAAAGGAAGCTGGGCATTCCTCCTCTGCAAACAGGGAGGACAAAGGAGCCTACAAAACTGGCCTCAGTTGCAAATAGCAGACCCTGGGGGCTTGTTTATATGTAAACATCTTGGAAATTCAGAAAGTCAGGGAAAGATCAGAGAAACAACAATGTGTCTGGCGACTTGCTAACATTCCACAAACTATGGTATAAAATAAAGCAGAGCGTGTCCTTCGGGGCGGCCGCCATGTTTGTCTTGTCTTGTGTTGTCTTGCGTGTTCATTCCTTTGTTCAGGAAACACGCGGACCCCAACAGTAATTACAAAAAATAAAAGCAAAAATTGCCAAAGGCGGCTGCCTCCTGAGAATATAAACAAAGAGCTAAAGATGAGTAATTTTTATTTTTTATTTTTGGAGACAGAGTCTTGCTCTGTCACCCAGGCTGGAGTGCAGTGGGCGATCATCGGCTCACTGCAACCTCCAACTCCAGGGTTCAAGTGATTATCATGCTTCAGCTTCTTGAGTGGCTGGGATTACAGGTGCATGCCACCATACCAGGCTAATTTTTGTATTTTTAGTAGAAATGGGGTTTCACCATGTTGGCCAGGCTGGTCTTGAATTCCTGGCCTCAAGTGAGCTGTCCATCTTGGCCTCCCAAAATGCTGGGATTACAGGCGCAGGCACCGTGCCTGGCCAAGGATGAGTAATTTGTATGCAAGAACTTTAAAATAATTAATGTAATTTAAAGTATGTATGGGATAAAATATTGAGAGCACTTTTTGTTGGCAAAATAACTTTCCTAAAAGTCTCAGGATAAAAAAAAATCAGTGTAAAAAAATCACTAGCATTCCTATACGTCCACAACAGTCAAGCTGCGTGCCAAATCAGGAACTCAATCTCATTCAAAATTGCCACAAACAGAATAAAATATCTAGGAATACAGCTAACCAGGGAGGTGAAAGATTTCTACAAGGAGAACTACAAGACACTGTTCAGAGAAATCCGTGATGACACAAACAAATAGAAAAACACTCAATGGGCCGGGCGCGGTGGCTCAAGCCTGTAATCCCAGCACTTTGGGAGGCCCAGACGGGCGGATCACGAGGTCAGGAGATCGAGACCATCCTGGCTAACAGGGTGAAACCCCGTCTCTACTAAAAATACAAAAACTAGCCGGGCGAGGTGGCGGGCGCCTGTAGTCCCAGCTACTCGGGAGGCTGAGGCAGGAGAATGGCGTGAACCCGGGAGGCGGAGCTTGCAGTGAGCCGAGATCCCGCCCCTGCACTCCAGCCTGGGAGACAGAGCAAGAATCTGTCTCAAAACAAAACAAAACAAAACAAAACAAAAAAACACTCAATGCCCATGGATAGGAAGAATCAATATCATGAAAATGACCACACTGCCCAAAACAATTTATAGGTTCCATGCTATCCCTATTACATTACCAATGACATTCTTTACAAAACTAGAAAAATTATTTTAAAATTCATATGGAATAAAAAAAGAGCCTGAACAGCTAAAGTGATCCTAAATAAAAAGAACAAAGCTGGAGGCATTATGCTACCCAACTTCAAACTACACCACAAGGCTATGGTAACCGAAACAGCATGGCCTAGTATGAAAACAGACACATAGACTAATGCAACAGAACAGAGAATCCAGAAACAAGGCCACACACCTACAAATATCTAACCTTCAACAAAGCTGACAAAAACAACGGGCAAGTAATGGGGAAAGGATTCCCTATTTAATAAATGGTGCTGCGATAACCAGCTACTCATGCGCAGAAGATTGAAACCAGACCCCTTCCTTATACCATGTACAAAAATTAACTCAAGATGGATTAAGGACTTAAAGGTAAAACCCAAAACTATGAAAACTCTGGAAGACAACTAGGCAATACCATTCTGGACATAGGAACAGGCAAAAATTTCACTAGGAAGGCACCAACAGCAATCACAACAAATGCAAAAATTTACAAATAGAATCTATTAATAATTAAACTAAAGAGCTTCCACATGACAAAAGAAAATATCGACAGAGTAAACAGATAACCTATATAGTGAGAGAACATTTTTGCAAACTTTGCATTTGACTAAGGTCCAATATCCAGCATCTAAAAGGAACTTAAACAAATTTACAAAAAATAAACAACCCCATTAAAAAGTGGGCAAAGGACATGAACAGATATTTTTCAAAAGAAGACATACATGTGGCCAACAAACATATGAAAGAAAGCTCAACATCACTGATTATTAGAGAAATACAAATAACAAACACAATGGGATATCACTCCACACCAGTCAGAGTGGCTACTATTAAAAAGTCAAAAAATAACACATGTTGGTGAAATCATGGAGAAAAATAAACACTTTTACACTGTTGGTGGGAATGTAAATGAGTTCATCCATTCTGGAGGACAATGTGGCAATGCCTCAAAGACCTAAAGACAGAACTACCATTCAACCCAGCAGTACGAGTACTAGGTATATACCCAGAGGAATATAAATTGTCCTATTATAAAGACACATATATGTGTATGTTCATTGCAGCATTATTCACGATAGCAAAGACATGGAATCAATCTAAATACCCATCAATGGTAGATGAATAAAGAAAATGTGGTACATATACACCATGGAATACTATATAGCCATAAGAAAGAATGAGTTCATTGAAGGAACATGGATGGAGCTGGAGGTCATTATCTGCAGCAAACTAATGCAGGAACAGAAAACCAAATACTACATGGTCTTACTTATAAGTGGGAGCTAATGATGAGATAGAGGGGAACAACATGCCCTGCCGCCTATTGGAGGGTAGAGGGAGTAAGGATGAAGAGACTCAGGAAAAGAAACCCAATAGGTACTAGGCTTAATACCTGGGTGACAAAACAATCTGTACAACAAACCCCCATGACACATGTTTACCTATGTAATAAACTTGTACATGTACGCCTGAATTAAAAATAGAAGTTTAATTTAAAAAATACTTGCCTGAGAGTGATAACAATAATTTTTATCAATTTGTACACCCTCTTTCTGTCTGGCATAGTATCTTGATAATGTAACTGATATGGACGTGAAGCAAGGAAATACTAGTTAGAAAAGTGCAGAGTCCCTGGCAACAGCTCCACCCTCAAGCTTGGACCTTGTGGCTCCAAGTGAGAACATGCAATTCTGTTTTCCCGCCTGAATGTTGCCTTTTTCAAAACTACCCTGCCCTGCCACACCCCCCATCCTATACCCATAAAAATCCCAGGTTCCACTGACACAGCAGCAGAGTGGTGTGGCGGAGGAGAGAAGACAAGAAGCATCTGAACATTGAAAAGAAAAGCAGCTGGACATTGGGGACTGTGGTTGGAGAGGAGTTCAGCCAGAGACCATCGATCATCTTTCCATTCCATCCCCGTTCCAGCTCTCTATCCTGCTGAGAGCCACTTCCACCGCTCAATGAAATTCTCCACATTCGCCACCCTTCAATTCGTTCATGCGACCTGGTTCTTCCTGGATGCCAGACAGGAACTCACGTACCCAGAGGGCAGGTGCAAAATGCTGTCACCCTGACCCTCCACTGAGCTGGTTAACACTTAGCTGTCTGCTCTCTGGAGTTCCAGGGGTCGCAGATAACTGCTAGACACAGTCGTGGGGCTGGTACAGGATTAGTTCCTGCTGGCACCCAAAAGCACTTGCCCTAGCTCCTGCACCCGTTCACCTGCGTGCTCCCCATCCCACAAGGGGCTTGAGAGTTGCAGGTGGAGTAAGGGAGCGCTTATGCTGTTCTAAATATGTTTGATATTCTTTTGATGTTCTTTTTTATTACATAGATTTGGAATGTGAATATTATGAGCACTGCTCTTTAATTAACACAACAGATACTTATTAAGCTGGTATTGTGTACAAAAAGTGTATTGGAAGCTGGAGATACATTTTTCCTGCACTTTAGGAGCATGTAAGGCAGTGCTAAACTAGGAGTAAAGGAACCGCCCCTTCACCAGTCCCGTGAAGGGGTCCAGGGAACGGTCCTTTCATCACATCCTCAATAGAAATTTTTAAAATGATAAACATTGCAAAAACTCAGATCTACGCAGTAAGGTAAAGTACTTCTGTGGGCCCAGAAGTACTATAGGGTGCTACTCTAAGCTTTACAATGCAAACTTACTTATGTTGCACACATAAACTACCAGTTTTTGAAAATCATTAAGATTGTTGCAGCTTCTCTCAAAAACGGTTGGAAATCTCTCTAGCTAACCACATGAGGGCTTACATTTCTACTTATGTTAGATTGAAGACATTGCATTAACTCAAATCAGATGTATCAGTTCTTTGGCCCTTATAGTTCATAGTGATAGTTCTATCATCTTATATGTGCCCTGAATTTTATTAAGAAAATTCAAAGGCTTCAGGTAAGACATACTAAATCTTGTTTTCTCATGACCTCCAGTGAATACTCCATAAAAATAGCAGCCTCCACTTTCTGTTTCTATTATATCACTTTTACTTTCCTCCAGAATCTTTCTCATTCTCTAATTATATAACTATTTGTTTATTGTCCGTCTACTCCTTCAGAATGTAGATCCAATGAGGGCAGGTGCCTCAATCAGTTCCTGGATTTCCATAAATATCTGTGAATAAACAAAAGAATGAGCAGCCCTGCCAATGGCTGCCGAAATAAGGGACAAATATTTCATATTATCTTCGAACTGCACAAAAGTCAACATACCTGCTATAATATTGTCCAGCAGTGTTATAGGCATGCAGAATATGCCAACTAGTAAATCACTTATGGCCAGGTTTAAGATGAAGAGATTAGTGACTGTGTGCATATGTTTGTTCCTCATTACAATAAAGCAAACCACAGTATTTCCCACCATGCACAAAAAGAAGATCAGAAAGTAGGAAATAATGAAGATTGCTGCCACTCGAGGCTGGTGAAGATAGTAGTTCACATAGGTAATATTAATATCTGAGTGCAGATGATCCTTTGTGTCATTGACACCCCAGATGGGATGCCAGTTTTCTGAAGAGTTTGTGTCCCATTTCTCATTCATGACGAACCTTAACAAAGAAGAGACAGAAAAGAAAAACATAATTAGGAACCAGTAAAGCAAAAATTTTGTGCCTGAGTTTAAGAGGAACACTTGTAAAATGCCATGGAAGTTTTATGGTCTTTCTATAATAATCTATAAGTTTTACATAAAACTGAATTATAAATACGGCACTCAAATCATTAGGATTATAACTAAGAGCATTTGAAAATTCCAATTTGTGCCAAATAAAATATTATTCTATTTTATTTCTAATACACTCTATATTTCACTTCTTTTGGCATGCACTCTATTCCTTTCCCTTGCCTTCCAAAACTCTCCTTCCCTCTACCTCCAGGTATCATATTCTGTCAAGACCCACTCATTAATTTAAAGCTGACTCACATGCCTCTAGCTTTCCTGATAATCTGAACAAGATACGATGTCTACATCTTTGAAACTCCTAAAGAAACAAGCTTCTTGTTTTTGCTCTGACTCAGTTAATTTAATAATATTATATATATATATTTATATATATTTTGCAGGGGTTTCACTCTGTCACCTGGACTGGAATGGCACCATCTCAGGTCACTGTAGCCTTGATCTCCCAGGTTCAAGTGATCCTCCTGCCTCACCCCCCAAGTAGCTGAGACCACAGGTGTGTACCATCATGACCAACTAATTTTTGTGTTTCTAATAGAGATGGAGTTTTGCCGTGTTGCCCAGTCTGGTCTTGAACTCCTGAGTTCAAGTGATCCACCCACCTCAGCCTCCCAAAATGCTAGGATTACAGGCATGAGCTACCTCGCCTGACCTAAATGTTATTTTTATATAATTCTCTATGCAGACACAACCACCATATTGTAAGTCTCTTAATATAGGGCTAGGTTACTTGTTTTGGTTTCATTTAGCATAATTCTATTCACACACAATGTATCAAGAAATTATGCAGAATCTGTATGTCTTTTTTTCTCTTTTTTTTTTTTTTTTTTTTTTTTCCTTTTTTTTTGAGGCAGAGTCTTGCTCTGTCTCCAGGCTGGAGTGCGGTGGCGCGATCTCAGTTCACTGAAAGCTCTGCTTCCCGGGTTCACGCCATTCTCCCGCCTCAGCCTCTGGAGTAGCGGGACACAGGCACCTGCCACCACGCCCGGCTAATTTTTTTGTATTTTTTAGTAGAGACGGGGTTTCACCGTGTTAGCCAGGATAGTCTCGATCTCCTGACCTGTTGATCTGCCCGCCTTGGTCTCCCAAAGTGCTGGGATTACAGGCGTGAGCAACCGCTCCAAGCCTGTATGGCTTAATGTAGACAGCTTAATCAATCCTGTATGTCAGAGGTCCCCACAACCACTCCTAGGTATGGTGATTTACTAGAAAGACTCACAGGACCCAGCATATAATGCATTCACAGCTAACATTTATCAAAGTGAAGGATGCAAAGTAAAATCAGGAATGGAAAAGGTACATGGGGTGAAGGCTGCAGGAAATTAGGTATAAGCCCCATGCACCTAATCTCAGTGGAGTCACACAGAACATGCCTAATTCCTCCAGTAACAGAAAACACGTGTGAAGTGTTGTCAACCAGGGAAGCTCATTAGAGACTCAACACCCAGAGTTTTTCTTGGAGAATGATCAAGTGGGGATCTTCTTCCTAGCATATATCAAAATTCCAGACTCCTAGACAGAAAGTAGATATTCAGCATAAACCATTTTGTTTGTACAAACAGTCTAGGCATAGTGAGCCACTCATCATTTAAGTAAACCTATGTATCAGTATAGGAAATGTTTATTATTTAACTTCCCAGACTCCAACCAAGGGCCAACTTAGCAAGCAGGCTTTTCTAAGGGTAGCAGCCTCAGGCCTGCTTGTTATCTCTTTTCTACACACCTTGTTAATTAATTGAACAGAAGGTTATATCTGCCCATAAATGAAAATGAATTTGACAGTAGACTTATACAATTGACCTCCCTACACTGTTAATGTGTTCCAGCAAAGAATTATAAATGACTGCTTAAAGCAGTGGACAAAAGTTTGAAACAGGATAGTCACATAGTCTGAAATTATCTACTTACAAAATACTTTATTAATTTCAAAGTTAAAATTGTAACTTTTCAGTGAAAAAACTGAGCAAATACTACCTTAGTTAAATGATCCAAGATAACATTTTGGATGATGAGATGCAAATATATCATATGCTCCTTGATGTAATGCATGAGAATTCAACATCCGCTTAGCAATATTTTTGTCAAAAATGCATAATCTTACCCTGAAGAAGTATCGATTTCTAAATTAGAAAAATTCTATAGATGTAAAATATTTCAATGTCGATCTACCTCAGAAGTGAATGAAGACTTATTGTCCTTAGCTATAAAATTTAAACTTCCTACCACCTATGGTCAGTAGCATAATGGCTTCCCAAGTATCTCTGTCCAAATCTCCAGAACTTCTGAATAGGTTAGGTTACACGGCAGTGGGGAATTAAAGTTGCTAAATAACTTATATTAAAATAGGATATCCTGGTTATATAGGTGGGCTTAATATAATCGTGAGAGTCCTTAAAAGTGGAAGAGACACAGAGTATCAGTATTAGAGCTATTCTAGGTGAGAACAACTTGATGGGCCATTGTTGGCTTTAAAGACTGAAAAGGACCGTGAGTCAAGGAATGCAGATAACCTCTAGAAGCTGGAAAAGAAAAGCAAGAAGACAGATTCTTCTGTAGAGCCTTAAGAAAAAAATGCAGCCTTGCCAACATCTTGATTTTAGCCTAGTGGAAACCATTCCAGACTTCTGGCGTTCAGAACTACAAGACAACAAATGTGTGCTGTTTTAGACACTAAGTGTGACAACTTGGTACCGTACTAATAGAAACCAACAGACCACCTATCCTTCCCCAATTTTTGTAGTATTACCTGAGATCTTTTCCTTGAACTTTCTATATACATAGTTGAGAGGCTGGAGGTTTTCTTTTCCACAATGGTTGAACTAATTTGCTCTCCCACCAACAGTGTAAAAGCATTCCTATTTCTCCACATGCTCTCCAGCATCTGTTGTTTCCTGACATTTAAATGATTGCTATTCTCACTGGCGTGAGATGGTGTCTGATTGTGGTTTTGATTTGCATTTCTCTAATGACTAGTGATGATGAGCTTTTTTTCCATATGTTTGTTGGCCTCATAAATGTCCTCTTTTGAGAATTGTCTGTTCATATCTATCATCCACTTTTTAATGGGGTTGTTTTTTTCTGGTAAATTTGTTTAAGTTCCTTGTAGATTCTAGATATTAGCCCTTTGTCAGATGGATAAATGGATAGATTGCAAAATTTTTTCTCCCATTCTGTAGGTTGCCTGTTCACTCTGATGATAGTTTCTTTTGCTGCACAGAAGCTCTTTAGTTTAATTGGATACCATTTGTCAATTTTGGCTTTTATTGCCATTGTTTTTGGTGTTTTAGTCATGAAGTCTTTGCCTGTGCCTATGTCCTGAATGATATTGCCTAGGTTTTCTTCTAGGGTTTTTATGGTTTTAGGTCTTACATTTAAGTGTTTAATCCATCTTGAGTTAATTTTTGTATAAGGTGTAAGGAAGGGGTCCAGTTTCAGCTTTCTATATATGGCTAGCCAGTTTGCCCAGCACCATTTATTAAGTAGGGAATCATTTCCCCATTGCTTGTTTTTGTCAGGTTTATCAAAGATCAGATAGTTGCAGATATGTGGCATTATTTCCGGGGCCTGTATTCGGTTCTACTGGTCTATATATCTGTTTTGGTACCAGTACCATGTTGTTTACTGGCACCAAATTGTACTGTAACTATGCAGTTACAGTAGCCTTGAAGTATAGTTTGAAGTCAGGTAGCATGATGCCTCCAGCTTTGTTCTTTTTGTTTAGAATTGTCTTGGCTATGCAGGCTCTTTTTTGGTTCCATATGAAATTTAAAGTAGTTTTTCTAATTCTGTGAAGAAAGTCAATGGTAGCTTCATGGGGATGGCATTAAATCTATAAATTACTTTGGTCAGTGAGGCCATTTTTCACGATATTGATTCTTCCTATCCATGAGCATTGCTTGTGTCCTCTCTTATTTCCTTGAACAGTGGTTTGTAGTTCTCCTTGAAGAGGTCCTTTACATCCCTTGTAAGTTGGATTCCTAGGTATTTTATTCTCTTTGTAGCAACTGTGAATGGGAGTTCACCCATGACTTTGCTCTATTTGTCTATTACTGATGTATAGGAATGCTTGTGATTTTTGCACGTTGATTTGGTATCCTGAGACTTTGCTGAAGTTGCTTATCAGCTTAAGGAGATTTTTGGCTGAGACAATGGGGTTTTCTAAATATACAATCATATCATCTGCAAACACAGACAATTTGACTTCTTCTCTTCCTATTTGAATACCATTTCTTTCTTTCTCTTGCCTGATTGCCCTGGTCAGAACTTCCAATACTGGAAGTTGAATAGGTGGGGAGAGTGGGCATCCTTATCTTGTGCCAGTTTTCAAAGGGAATGCTTCAAGCTTTTGCCCATTCAGTATGATATTGGTTGTGGTTTGTCATAAATAGCTCTTATTATTTTGAGATACGTTCCATCAATATCTAGTTTATTGAGGTTTTTCGCATGAATGTGTGTTGAATTTTGTCAAAGGCCTTTTCTCCATCTATTGAGATAATCATATGGTTTTTGTCATTGGTTCTGTTTATGTAATGGATTGCATTGATTGATTTACAAATTTTGAACCAGCCTTGCATCCCAGGGATTAAGTCAGCTTGATCATGGTGGGTAAGCTTTTTGATGTGCTGCTGGATTCGATTTGCCAGTATTTTATCGAGGATTTCTGCATCAATGTTCATCAGAGATATTGGCCTGAAATTTTCTTTTTTGTTGTGTCTCTGCCAGGTTTTGGTATCCTAATGATGCTGGCCTCATTCTGTGAGTTAGGAAGGATTCCCTCTTTTTCTATTGTTTGGAATAGTTTCAGAAGTAATGGTACCAGCTCCTCTTTGTACCTCTGGTAGAATTCAGCTGTGAATCCATCTGGTTCTGGGCTTTTTTTTGGTTGTTAGGCTATTAATTACTGCCTCAATTTGAAAACTTGTTATTAGTCTCTTCCGGGATTTGATTTCTTCCCGGTTTAGTCTTGGGAGGGTGTATGTGTCCAGGAATGTATCCATTTCTTCTAGATTTTCTAGTTTATTTGCATAGAGGTGTTTATAGTATTCTCTGATGGTAGTTTGTATTTCTGTGGGATCAGTGATGATATCCCCTTTATCATTTTTATTGTGTCTATTTGATTCTTCCCTCTTTTCTTCTTTATTAGTGTGCCTAGTGGTCTATCTATTTTGTTAATCTTTTCAAAAAACCTGCTCCTGGATTCATTGATATTTTGAAGCATTTTTTGTGTCTCTATCTCCTTCAGTTCTGCTTTGATCTTAGTTATTTCTTGTCTTCTGCTAGCTTTTGAATTTGTTTGCTCTTACTTCTCTAGTTCATTTAATTATGATGGTAGGATGTTGATTTTTGATCTTCCTACTTTCTCCTGTGTGCATTTAGTGCTATAAATTTCCCTCTAAACACTGCTTTAATTGTGTCCGAGAGATTCTGGTATGTTGTGTCTTTGTTCTCATCAGTTTCAAATAACTTATTTATTTCTGCCTTAATTTCAATATTTACCCAGTAGTCATTCAGGAGCAGATTGTTGAGTTTATATGTAGTCGTGCAGTTTTGAATGAGTTTCTTAATCCTGAGTTCTAATTTGATGGCACTGTGGTCTGAGAGACTGTTTGTTATCATTTCTGTTCTTTTGCATTTGCTGAGGAGTGTTTTACTTCCAATTATGCAGTCAATTTTAAATAATGTGACATGGTGCTGAGAAGAATGTATAGTCTGTTTATTTGGGGTGGAGAGTTCTGTAGATGTCTATTAGGTCTGCTTGGTCCAGAGCTGAGTTCAAGTCCTGAATATTCTTGTTAATTTTCTGTCTCATCGATCTGTCTAATATTGACAGTGGGGTGTTAAAATCTCTCACTACTATTGCATGGGAGTCTAAATCTCTTTGTATGTGTCTAAGAACTTGTTTTATGAATCTAGGTGCTCCTGTATTGGGTGCATATAAATTTAAGACATTAGCTCTTCTTGTTGAATTGATCCCTTTACCATTACATAATTTTCTTTTATCTTTTTTTTTTTTTAATCTTTGTTGGTTTAAAGTCTGTTTTATCAGAAACTAGGATTGCAACCCCTGCTTTTTATTATTATTATTATTATTTGCTTTCCATTTTATTGGTAAATATTCCTCCATCCCTTTATTTTGAGCCTATGTGTTTCTTTGCAAGTGAAATGGGTCTCCTGAATACAGCACACCAATGGGTTTTGACTCTTTATCCAATTTGCCACTATGTGTCTTTTACTTGGGGCATTTAGCCCATTTACATTTAAGGTTAATATTGTTATGTGTGAATTTTATCCTTTCATTATGATGCTAGCTGGTTATTTTGCCTGTTAGTTGATGCAGTTTCTTCATAGTATCGATGACCTTTACAATATGTTTTTGCAGTGGCTGGTACTGGTTTTTCCTTTCCATATACAGTGCTTCCTTCAGGAACTCTTGTAAGTCAGGCCTGGTGGTGATAAAATCTCTCAGAATTTGCTTGTCTGTAAAGGATTTTATTTCTTCTTCACTTATGAAGCTTAGTTTGGCTAGATATGAAATTCTGGGTTGAAATCTCCTTCCTTTAAGAATGTTGAATATTGGCCCCTACTCTCTTCTGGCTTGTAGGGTTTCTGCAGAGTGACTGGCTGTTAGTCTGATTGACTTCCCTTTGTGGGTAATGCAACCTTTTTCTCTGGCTGCCCTTAACATTTTTTCCTTCATTTCAACCTTAGTGAATCTGATGAGTATGTGTCTTGGAGTTCCTCTTCTCGAGGAGTATCTTTGTGGTGTTCTCTGTATTTCCTGAATTTGAATGTCAGCCTTTCTTGCTAGGTTGGGGAAATTCTCCTGAATAATATCCTGAAAAGTGTTTTCCCTCTTGGTTCTATTCTCCCTGTCACTTTCAGGTACACCAATCAAATGCAAGTTTGGTCTTTGTCTTTTCACATAGTCCCATACTTCTTGGAGGCTTTGTTTGTTCCTTTTCATTCTTTTTTCTCTAATCTTGTCTTCATGCCTTATTTCATTAAGTTGATCATCAGTCTCTTATATCCTTTCTTCCACTTGATTGGTTTCACTATTGATACTTGTTTATGCGTCGTGAAGTTCTCGTGCTGTATTTTTCAGCTCCATCAGGTCATTTATGTTCTTCTCTAAACAATTTATTATAGTTAGCAATTCCTCTAACCTTTTTTTCAAGGTTCTTAGCTTCCTTGCATAAGAACATGCTCCTTTAGTTTGGAAGAGTTTGTTATTACTCACCTTCTGAAGCCTACTTCTGTCAATTTGTCGGACTCATTCCCCATCCAGTTTTGTTCCTTTGCTGGTGAGGAGTCGTGATCATTTGGAGGAGAAGAGGCATTTTGGTTTTTGGAATTTTTGTGCTGGTTTCTCTTCATCTTCATGTATTTATCTACCTTTGGTTTTTGATGTTGGTGACCTAGGGATGGGGTTTTGGTGTGGACATCAGTTTTGTTGATGTTGATGCTGTTCCTTTCTGTTTGTTAGTTTTCCTTGTAACAGTCAGGCCCCTCTGCTGCAGGTCTACCTAGAGTTTGCTGGAGGTTCACTCTAGACCCTGTTTGCCTGGGTATCACCAGCAGAGGCTGCAGAACAGCAAGGATTACTGCCTGTTCCTTCCTCTGGAAGTTTCGTCCCAGAGGGGCGCCCACCTGATACCAGTCGGAGTTCTCCTGTTTGAGGTGTCTGTCGACCCTTGCTGGGAGGTGTCTCCCAGTCACGTGGCACAGGGGTCAGGGACCCACTTGAGGAGGCAGTCTGTCTCTTAGCAGAGCTGGAGCACTGTGTTGGGAGATCTGCTACTCTCTTCAGAGCCAGTAGGCAGGAATGTTTAAGTTTGCTGAAGGTGTACCAACAGCTGTCTCTTCCCCCAGGTGCTCTGTCCCAGGGAGATTTTATCTATAAACCCCTGTTTGGGCTGCTGCCTTTCTTTCAGAGATGCCCTGCCCAGAGAGGAGGAATCTAGAGAGGCAGTCCAGCTACTGTGGCTTTGCTGAGCTGCAGTTGGCTCCACCCAATTTGAACTTCCTGGAAGCTTTGTTTACACTATGAGGGGAAAACTGCCTACTCAAACCTCCCCCTACCAAGCTCTGGCCTCTCAAGTCTACTTCAGGCTGCTGTGCTGGCAGTGAGAATTTCAAGCCAGTGGATCTTAGCTTGCTGGGATCCTTGGGGGTGGGATCTTCTGAGTCAGACCACTTGGCTCCCTGGCTTCCACCCTCTCTCCAGGGGAGTGAAAGGTTCTGTCTCACTGGGGTTCCAGGTGTCACTAGGGTATGGAAAAAAACTCCTGCAGCTAGCTCGGTGTCTGCCCAAATGATCCCCTAGTTTTGTGGTTGAAACCCAGGGCCCTAGTGGTGTAAGTACCTGAGGGAATCTCCTGGTCTGCAGGTTGCAAAGATCATGGGAAAAGCATAGTGTCTGGACCAGAAGGCACCATTCCTTAAGACACAATTTCTCAAGGCTTCCCTTGGCTAGGGGAGGGATTTCCCAAACCCCTTGTACTTCCCAGGTGGAGTGATGCCCCACCCTTCTTTAGCTCACCATCTGTGGGATGCCCCCAGTGTCTAACCAGTTCCAGTGAGATGCACTGGGTACCACTATTGTAAGTGCAGAAATCACCTGCCTTCTGTGTTGATCTCACTGGGAGCTATGGACCAGAGCTGTTCCTGTTTGGTCATCTTGCGAGCCACATTCAGATTTTTCAATGCTTATTTCAATATTTTAGTAAGGCAGCTTCTCTATGTATTAAATTGTTATATTGCATTTAATAGTATTATGAATAATTACAGTGTGTATATAACTACAAAGCTTCTCAAGAAATTTCCAAATTATTGTTATCTGCTGAGTTAGTACATATATGAGACCAACTCCTCATCCCTTTGACAGGAATAACAATCTATGTACAACATATTTAGATCCCACTATTTTTTGCTCATATCCTTGCAGACATGCTCCATCATCTATTGTAAATTTTGGTACAAAAATATTCAAATCCAACCCAATATTTTTGTTTTCTTATAGGTGCTATGCATTTTTAGGTATTGTATAGAAGAGATTTTTTAATCCTCAAATTTGTTTAGCTATATCAGCATATGTTTTTCCTATTGATTTTTTTTTTTCTGAAAGAAAACAAATCCTGTTCAATTCCCATCTCAGCACTTCCTTCATGTCAGAAGTCATTAACTTTTCCACTGTTATATTCTCTACCATGGATACCTATTTTCTGTATGCTGATATGGTATATCCTATCTTTCAAAAATTACTGGTTTATAAAAATATTTATTTTTCTGTTGAAGATTTTTGCTGCCTTTACCAACCCCATTTTATACTGTATTATAAAGTATATTCTGTGAGAGTAGAGACCAGTTCACAGTTGAATTCTCAGTACCTAAAAGCATGGTTGAACCAATAATTGGTGCTCAATAAGTATTTGTTGAATGCATTAATTAATCTCATCATATAATTTTTGTTTCATAGATTGTAGTTTTTTCTTTTGTAATTTCTTGATTGTTAAGCATTTTCTGTCTCAAATTTTCTTCTATTAAAGGTACGTGCATGTCTTCTTGTAATAACACAGGGTTGAAAAACATTAGGCTCTGGAGTCTCATTGCCTGCACTCAAATCCCACATCTTGTTTTCTATTGATATTTCCTGGAAGATAGATGCATGATTAATAACTGCGTGACTTTGCGTAAATTATTTAATCTCTTTGTGCTTCAGACTCCTTATCAAAAAAGGAAAAATAATAATTACACAAACTTCATAGTGTTGTTGTTAGGTTTTAATCAAATAATTGTAGTTAAAATTTATTGTATGCTTACCATATGTCAGATTCAGTGCTAAGCATTTTTATATTCATTGGTTTATTATAGTCTTATGGTAGGACAGTCAAATAGGAAACTGAAGCAATGGCCAAATTAACTAATCTGCTAAAGGTCACACCATCAGTAAAAAGCAGAGGGGGGATTTTATTCCATGCAGCTCTGCTCCAGAGCACATATTTTCAACTTTATAATATAATTTATATAAAGTACATAAAAGGGTACATAATTCAGAGTAAGCACTCCATGAACATTTGATATGATTTTCCTTTCCTTCCTCCATATGTTTTTCACTTTCCCTCTTCCCCCTTCCTTCTTTTGTTCCTTTCTTCTTCCCTTTTGGTTTTAAAACAATTTTTAATATATCTCAGTTTACTTTTTTGTTACCTTACTCATATTGTGTTTAGGACTAGTGCTACCAGAACACAAACAAAGAATGTGTGGTGTGCTTTTTGTTTGTTCCTTTTATATTCGTTAATGTTAACATCATTCCTTCAGAAAGTGATCTCAAGGACTGGGTACCAAAATTGTTTACATTTTCTTTCCTTATTGGATTCCTGAAGCTGGTGGAAAAGGGCCAGAATCACATGGACATTCCATCAGGGAAATAATTCACTGTACTCTTTCTTGGAAGTGAGGGAAAAATCTTTTGTTCATTCATTCATTGATTGATTTGACAAATATTGACTATGTTGACGATGTGCTAGGTACTGTTCTAAGAACTGCAGAATACAACAATGAAGCAGACCATGTCACAGCTTTCATGGTAATGAGGAATACAGATACTGGGGTTCTGGAGCGAGCTTACAGTGAGAGCCAATTGTGCACATCTCTGCCCAAACGCACATTCAGTAATGTTATAGTTGCTGCTTGAAGTTGACTGTGATTGATTGATTTACACCACGAGAAATGGCAAACTCTAAAGATGAAACCTCTTCATTTTAAAAACTTGATTATTAAATATGTATTCATATGCCAACAGATTAAACCAAAGCATCAAAAACAGAAAATAAATGTAAAAATGAGGATAATTAGGAAGATTAAAAAGAAAAGGAATTAAGTGACTACTGTAAGGGATAATTGGAAGGACAACTGAGAAAGGAATGAAGCCAATAGACCCAAGTTCAGGCAAGCTGATTTATTGTGAGTCCTGCCGGGCTACCTCTTGACAAAAGCAGAGGAGGCAGCCCCGCTTACAGGATATAGGAAGGTTTTATAGGGCATAGAACTGGGTCAGGGTGAAGGAAAAAGAAAAGGGTGGAGGGTCCTTTGTGCCAGGTGTCTTGCTGCTTCCTGGAGATGTTTTTCTTGCCAGTTCTATTGTGTAAGGTGATTTTCTTGACCACATCCTGGAAAAGCTGGCCTCTGGCCAGACAGTTACAGGTGGGTTTGGGATACGCGGTTTTACTTTTGGTCTACAGGAGGGGGAAACAGTTCAGTTGAGTGGACCCTAACAACTACAACTAAACTGAAAAGAAGATACAACACAAACAAAAGAAGTACAGTAAATGAGGCAATGTAGAAGACCAGAGTGACAGTATAATATAAAATTATAAATATGCCTGAACAAAAGATTTAATCAAACTAATGCCCATAAAAGAAATAAGTCCATTGATTAAATGACTGTTATGCTGTTACACCTCAAGTGAATTGTTTATAGGTTTCCCTCTTAATTTTGTAGTGTCAGTGAAGTATTTTTCTTTTAGTTTTTTATTTCAAAAGTAATTTTTTTTTCTTTTTTAACTTCAACTTTTATTTTAGGTTTGGGCTGTGTGTGCAGATTTATTGTGTGGGTATATTGTATGATGGTGAGATTCAGGATATGAATGACCCGATCACCCTGATAGTGAGCATAGTCACTACAACAGGTAGTTTTTCACCCTTTATCCCCTTCCTTCCCTCCCCATCTAGTAGTCCCCAGTGTCCATTGTCCCCATCTTTATATCCACGTGTAGTCAAATTTAAGTTCATTAGCTTTCTTACTATGATAAAATTATGAAAGAAAGCAGATTATAATTAAATGATCACCTTAACAGTGGAATTCTACTTAATAGTATAATAAATTTCAAATATAATCTAAAAATATATAAACAAACATATTCACACAGCTTGTTACAGAAAAAAATTTCTTTAGTACATACATTAAAGTTTGATATTTGCATGTAATGTATGGAATAGTTTCAAAACAATAAGCATATGCAATGGGAAACATATTGCTAGGGATATCCTACTCTGGCATCCTTTCATTCTTATTTTAATAAATGTATAAATCAATGTGTAAAAATGATTAATTGTGTGTGTATTAGAATTACAGTTTCATTGCCCATACAAACCAAGAGATATTAATATTGTCCCAAACTAGAATGATCAATTTTAATGACTTGTGTGAAAGTGAGAACCACTTTAATGCAACAGTACCTTTTGTGAAGTCTAAATTAAAAGTTCTAAAGAAAATAGTGAAGACTATAATAAAACAATTTATAGATACATTGGAAAACAAAAGAAGAGTGTTCTTAAAGGCTCAGAACACAGAAGACTATTAAGGCTGAATAAAGAGAAACAAAGCTGTAGGAAATTCTAGGTTAAAACGCATCCAAGAAAGAACTTTCATGAATATGGAGGGTTTAGATACAGCTCCAAGATCAGAGTTACAATATACAGAAATAGGAGATAACCCAGGGGAGTTATTTGAGGTAAACTGGGAAGCTGATTTTGGATCAGCTGAACCTGACAGTACTCACTACGCCTCTGCTGATAAGATCAAGGACACATATGCTTAGAAGATTTGGTCCTAAGACCTTGTTTAGACGCAGTTATTTCCATGCCCTCCCAGTCACAGCAAACAAGTTTCTAATAATCAAAACTCACATCCATCACACTGGCAAAAATTTAAAAGATTAATGATATCTGATGTTGACTGACAACAGATGCAGGGAAACAAATATTTTCATACAGTGTTAGGGATGCAATGATAAGGCTTATTTAAAGTGAATTTGGGAGATCCGGAGCAAGATGGACAAATAGGAACAGGTCCAGCCTTCAGCTCCCAGCGCGAGCAACACAGAAGATGGGTGATTTCTGCATTTTCAACTGAGGTACCGGGTTCATCTCACTGGGTAGTGCCGGACAATCGGTGCTGGTCAGCTGGTGCAGCCGGACCAGCCACAGCTGGAGCAGGGTGAGGCCTTGCCTCACTTGGGAAGTGCAAGGGGGAAGGGAATCCCTTTAGCAACTGAGACACACAACACTTGGAAAATTGGGTCACTCCCACCCTAATACTGGGCTTTAACAAGGGTCTTAGCAAATGGCACAGTGGGAGATTATATACCACACCTGGATTATATACCACCCACGGAGCCTCCCTCATTGCTAGCACAGCAGTCTGAGATCTAACTGCAAGGCAGCAGCGAGGCTGGGGGAGGGGTGCCCACCATTGCTGAGGCTTCAGTAGGTAAACAAAGCCGCTTGGAAGCTCGAACTGGGTGGAGCCCACCGCAGCTCAAGGAGGCCTGCCTGTCTCTGTAGACTCCACTTCTGGGGACAGGGCACAGCTAAACAAAAAGCAGCAGAAACCTCTGCAGATGTTAATGACCCTGTCTGACAGCTTTGAAGAGAGCAGTGGATCTCCCAGCATGGAGGTTGAGATCTGAGAATGGACAGACTGCCTGCTCAAGTGGGTCCCTGACCCCTGTGTAGCCTAACTGGGGAACATACCCCACTAAGTGCAGACCGACACTTCACACCTCACACGGGGGGTACACCCCTGAGACGAAGCTTCCAGAGCAAGAATCAGACAGCAGCCGTCTGTGTTCAGCAATATTCTATCTTCTGCAGCCTGCGCTGCTAATACCCAGGCAAACAGGGTCTGGAGTGGACCTCAAGCAATCTCCAACAGACCTTCAGCTGACGGTCCTGATTGTTAGAAGGAAAACTAACAAACAG
>NW_012120710.1:3191870-3225302 GCF_000951035.1 Colobus angolensis palliatus | reverse complement strand
CACCATGGAATACTATGCAGCCATAAAAAAGGATGAGCTCATGTCCTTTGTAGGGACATGGATGCAGGTGGAAACCATCATAGCAAACTATTGCAAGAACAGAAAACCAAACACCGCATGTTCTCATTCATAGGTGGGAATTGAACAATGAGAACACTTGGACTCTGGAAGGGGAACATCACACACCGGGGCCTATTATGGGAAGAGCGGAGTCAAGGGGGATGGCATTGGGAGTTATACCTGATGTAAATGACGAGTTGATGGGTGCTGACGAGTTGATGGATGCAGCACACCAATGTGGCACAAGTATACATATGTAACAAACCTGCACGTTGTGCACATGTATCCTAGAACTTAAAGTATAACAAAAAAAAAAAAGAAAAAAAAAGAAAGTGAATTTGGGAATGCTAGTCAAATTAAAATGTGCATTAGGTTCCACTTGACCTTTTCATTTCTACAAATATAATTTATTGAAATAAATACATCCATGAGTAAAAAGCCAAGAAAGTACTATATTCATTGTAACTTTGTTACAGGAAAAGTTTAGAAACAACTTATTTGGTCATAAACAGACAAAAATTTAAGTGAATTATAGCAATATTAATAATCAAATATGCAATGTGATAACATCTTAATAATGGCAAAATATATCTAATGCTTGACGTCGGCCAGTTTCTGTTATAAAGTTTATCCCTATTAATTCACTTAATCCTCGGAGAAAATACTATGATTATCACTGTTCCCATTTTTAGGTGAAGAAACTGGGGAAAAAGCAAGTAACTGGTCCAAGGTCATCAGCAGGGAAGTAGCAAGGTCAAGATTTAAAGTCAGCCTGACTTCAGAGGCTTTACGGTAACCTCTGTGCTGTAATAAAATAAAGCCATTATAATCGATAGGAAGAGTCTAATTATTCTGAGACATAGTGCTCTATAACATGTTCATGTCAAAAGCAAAACTCCAATAGAAAAATATCTATTAGTAGTGGTGACTTCTGGGGTCAGGACTAGATTGTGTTATAAGGTGATGAAAAACCTTTTACATTTTACTACTTTTTATTGCTTGAATCTTTTTACAGAACAAATATATTCATGTTGTACTCAAATAATTAATATAAACAAAGAACAACAGGATCCATGCATTATTTACATTTGCCAAATGCTAAGAAAACTTTTGAAAGCCACATGCTTAGAAAGCTTCATATTTTCACATAACAGACAGAAGTTAGACCTCATTCTATAATTTAAGAGATTACTATCTACATATAAGTATATGTGATTATCTACATGTGAATTCTTATAGGGTACAATTTAAAATAACACATTTTTAATTATAAAATTATATAATGGTGATTACTTGCCCCTGAATCATAGGAGTGACATAGTTACAGGAAACAAGCATGAGGGGAGGCTTCTGGGCAGCTGGAATAGGGATATTTCTTGATTTGGGTGCTGGTTACAAGAATATATTCAGTTTTTAAAAATTCAATGAATTTTATATTTATGCACACTTTTTTCAACAGGAAGGAGTTAAAGCTGCTGACTGGCTATTCATTTCCGACCCTGGGAGAAAAGAAGAGGGCAAGTGACCCGATATTATCTCCTTGTCAACATGATAATTGAACCTCTGGGCAAATGGTCTACTCATATTTCTAGAAAAGTCTTTATGAAAAGTTCTTAACAGAATGTCCTTGGTAAAGGATTGCCTGCAGAAAACATTAATAAATTAAGAACCTAAGGATTTATAATGCTGGCATCCCTAGAAAATGTCCCTTAAACTG
The DNA here is from genome assembly GCF_000951035.1 of Colobus angolensis palliatus. Taxonomy (NCBI): domain Eukaryota; kingdom Metazoa; phylum Chordata; class Mammalia; order Primates; family Cercopithecidae; genus Colobus; species Colobus angolensis. The sequence continues at coordinate 3,223,525 of NW_012120710.1, read as the reverse complement.
AGGTATAAGATGGCAATATTTTATAGACTAAATATTCCTCCTGCTGTGTGAGGCAACCAAGCAAAACTCCACCAGGAGACCTCATCTTCTATTTGAACCAGAGACTACATCGCAAACATGGGAAGTGCCAGGGAACTGGTTGACTTGTGGATAACATCCCAGGGTTGTCTGAGCCTCTTGGTTGCTGGTATTCTTGAAATTATTAGTATATTTCAGAACTGGTAAAGCTTTTGAACCATGTTTCTTTGCCAGTCTGAGACTTTGTGTGAGCACAGATTGGCAGTGCAAGAAGAACTATGCTTTAATCTCATAAATCTTAATGGGTTGGGTCAGTTTTAGTGATAAAAAGTATGCAAAAAATATAGTGAAGATCTAATTACAAGTTGAGCCCTACCTATTTATGATAGGACACAGCAAATCTTTGATGCAATGGAATGTGGAGGAAGTACACTTAGATATGAGGGAAATGGCTAAGTGGATTGATAAAGTGTGGCTGGAAGAGGGGAAGATAGAACAATTTCTATTCCCTGGCTAGTACTAGTGGTGCTGATAAAGTACGACATTTAAGTTCCCTTCAAGCAAAGAACAATAAAATCTATGTATTGCTTATAATTACCAAATCCTAAGAAAAAAAATTCCAAATCCTACTGTTATTTGCTGTGAGACTTTTCTTTCCCGTCCTGGAAGACCTACTTGTATTTCCATGACTACTTGGAATGATGTCCCATTTCTTCACAAAGCAGCATAAACAAGGCCACTGATTACTTAAAAAATACACAAATAACTGGAGGATAAGATCAGGTGACTACTAAATCCCAAGGATATTCTGTGCAAATTTTCAAATGTTGTACATAAAAATACCAGCAGAAGCTAGGTAAATCATTATTTGCAGGGTTTCTTCAACTGTCTAGGAAATCTCACTGATTATAGAGCAATGTAAGTTGAAGGCCAATCCCCAGTGGCTGAAAACTTCTATAAGCAGGTATTTTCATGTTGTATAATAATTAATCTATATAACTGGTAAAAGTAGAAGCATAGCAACCCTCTCCTGAGAGAGGTAATTTCCCTATCTACTCACTCACAAGTGTCATATGTCTCCTCATGCTCCAGGCATGGTATGTGTGACCAACCCAAAGTTGTCTATTTGATGATCAGAAAGACACAATCAATTTAATGTTTCTGGCACAGATAATGAAAGATGTGCTACTTTGGAGAGTTTCTGCCTCCTGTTGTCCTTATTTGTCTTGGATGATGTCAGAAACATTCGTATAGGGGTCAAACAGCACAGCCAAAGTTCACTCAGAAATTAGAAATGGGATGTTAAAATCCATACTTTAGGAAGTGGGCAAGGTCACAGAAGGGAATCACTGCATACAGGAGCAGTGTATTAGTTTGTTCTCACACTGCTAATAAAGACATATTTGAGACTTGGCAATTTATAAGGGAAAGAGGTTTAATTGACTGACAGTTCAGCATGGCAGAGAAGACCTCAGGAAACTTACAATCGTGGCAAAAAGGGAAGCAAATCCGTCTTTCTTCTCATGGCAGCAGCAAGGAGAAGTGCTGAGCAAAAAAGGAAAGGCCCCTTATAAAACCATCAGATCTCATGAGAACGCCCTATCATGAAAGCAACTGCATGGGGATAACGGCCCCTGTGATTCAATTATCTCCCACTGGGCACCTCCCACAACTCGTGGGGACTATAGAAACTACAACTCAAGATGAGATTTGGGTGAGGACACAGTCAAACCACATCAAGCAGGTAGCTTCACTGACTATAGAGCCAATCAAATAAAGCCCTCAGCAGACTTTTCCAGCTTCATTGCTGCATGTTCTGTGTCTCATGAATTGCTTTCCATTGAAGCAAAGTAAGTTGTCTGGTTCACTGATGAGAGTTTCTGGATTATGTCACTTGTTTGGAAAACAACAACAGTACACCCTGCAGATGGGGAAAGCTTAATGGAAGAACACAAGGGCACACCTGAACATTGGACAGAGATGAAAGCAGTTCAAAGATTCTCCACTTACAGCCAATGGCCTTGTTGTTGTTGTCAAGGGAATGGGAACACATTAAAAACAAAACAAAGCAAAACAAAACAACAACAAAAACATTTCTGTGGGAATTTAAAGAAGAATTCAAGTGTGCCATGTACATAACTACCAGAAATAACTAGTTGTTGACTCAGAAGAGATTTGGAATGAGGCAGATTCCTTAGTTAGATTTCCAGGATTATTATCTGCTTCTTGAAGTGAGCAGGCACTGGGTTCTCAGGCCAGGCACTGAAGGGCTAATGAGATAAGAAACTGCACCCCAAAGTCAGTCAACAGACAAAATCATTTAAAAATGTCGGTGGAAATCCTACTATTTCTCACAACATGGATGAATATGCAAGACATTACCACTAAGTGAAATAAACCAGTAACAGAATGACAAATACTACATAATTCCACTCATATGAAGTATGAAAAACTCTTAGAAGCAGAAAATAGAATAGTAGTTACCAAAAGTTAAAAGGAGGGGAAAATGGGAGTTCTTCAATTAGAATCAAGTTTCAGTTATGCAAAATAAATATGTTTAAGAATAACACTGTTGGACATCTCTCTCAGATCTGGGTACTAACTAACGGCCAATATTAAAAGAAAATTCTTGGACTTCTTTTGTCTGAAAAAGGAATACTGGCTTCTTAGTAATCTGTAATCTAAAGAATAGAAGAGACACATTGCCTTGATTGACACTGTAAGTTTTACTAATGTATGGTGTGTCAAACCCTACGTCAATCTCTCTATCATAGCTACATGGTGTATTAGAGGGTTTGTAATTTATTGATAGAAGTAAGTGAAAACTAGACTTATGCAAATGATGCTTCCAAGGACAAGGAAATGCTTTGAGAGGTTGGATTGAGTCCTCCCATTGATTAAAAACATGTTAAAATGGATTGTCCAGAGAAGAAAGTGAATTTGACCTTATAAATATTGTATTGTTCAATTAAGTGTCTCCATCAAATCATATAAAATGTGCAATTGAAGATAAACACTAATTAAGTGGAGTAAATGTATCAAAAGACATTTAAATAAATATTTTCACTATGAATATATTTTATTCCTAGTCCCTGTTAGGTAGTTCAAATCTTGTTGATTTGAACAAGATCTATAAAATATAATATGCATAAAATACACTTTCATAACCTTATATCCAGAAATACACGTATGTAATATTTTAGTCTATTTCCTACAATTCTTTTAGGTTTGTTTTTTAAGGTATTAGATGCTTTCTTTGTTAAAATATAGTAAGACAAATAATAATAACTAGAGAAATGTGTGGCAAGAAGATATTAACTGAGTTCAGACAGTGAATTGGTTGAAGCTGTTAAAGCAACTGGCCAGAAATCTATTTCTCCCCCAATACCAGGAGATTGCACCCAGGGGAAATAAAAAGAAGACTAATGATTGAAATGAATGTTCTTGTGAACATAATAATTGAACCACAAGGTAGACTAATGATATTTACTAGAATAAGCCTTCTTTATTTAATTCTTTAATAGGATATCCATGAATAAGTATTGCTTACAAATAAATACAGAATATATGAATTTATGAGGCATGACTCCCTGAAAACTGTCATACAAACTGGTGTATAAAATGGAGATATTTTATAGACTGAACACTCACTGTGCTGTGGTATATAACACTGTAAAACTCTCCTTGGAGACCTCATTACTTGCTCTGGGCCAGAAGTAAGTATCTAATGCAGGAAGAAGGGTCCTAAGGCACCACTTTCAATGTCCCAGACCTTCTTTGATTAAGTTTATTGATTGCCTATATTCATGAAATTGTTAGTAAGGCATGGTGATAATAAGTAAGATCTCTGTTTTTAGAAAATAAATTCAGATTTAATGTATAAAATATAATATGCATAAAAATAAACTTTCACAACTTTATATCCAGAAATACACATATACAATATTTTAGTCCATTTCATACAATTATTTTGACTTTATTTTTTAGCATACAAGTCCTGGAGAGGAATATAATATTATTTTCAAGAAAGTAACTCGTTGTATTGGGAGTGAGAACTGTTTCACGTAGGAAAACATTGTGAAGAGTTCTTTTCATGTAAGAAGGAAACCACTCCCATTCTACCTTACCCTCTAGGGCATACTTATGATGAGTAGAATAAACAAAATGCAAGTCGAGTACCTTATGAAACATAAACTGTGTACCAGGCACTAAGCTAACTGCTTCGTACGTGTCAGCCCATTTAATTTTCCCAGAAATCCTGTGAGGTAGCTACTAATAGTAACCCAATTTAAGGGAAAAGGAAAGAAAGACAGGAAGATGCTAAGTAACTTGACCCAAGCCCCACAATTAACACTGGAAAAGTTGGCAAACTTATAGGATGATCTCTTAGGATTGTGAAGGTCAGCAACATAGCCGGAAAATGGGCAACTTGAGGATTGAAAACTAACCAGAATGAAGTTCAATGAGGTGAATATGGCCAAGGAATTTCTAAAATCTAGTGTGCCTTATATTTAATTTTATACTAACTTTTATACTATACAAAAAAGTACTCCCCAATCCTGTCTATAACCCCAAGTTGTGAGCAGGAGTCTATTAAATATGACTCCTTTTGGAGAGATATTTTTCAAATATCAAGGTAGAGGACTTGTAGTGTTTGAATTAGTGTAGGGCAGAGATAAATAAGCAGCTATAAGTGATGAGGCAGGAACAGGAAAAAGTCATCTATATTCAGGAAAATCCTGGGCACACTGTCATAGGGGAGATAGGTGGATATTGAATTCTCTAAAATACAAGAAATAGGGACATCTTTATCTACATATAACAGCTGCATTGACTTGTGGTATTTGTATACTGCTAACCTTTTAATTCTAATATTTGAAGCTAAATTTCTCCCTTTCCTTTGAATGAAATTTGGACGGAATAAATCGTACTACTTTTCTAATTGATTTCTAATAATAAAAATGGTATAGTAATTAATTTGTTCAGCCTAATAATAAACAAAATGTAAACTTTCCAATAAGGATGCCTCGTTGACTTCTTTTCTCTTTCCCAACTCACTCTGCAATATCTTCATCTCCAGCTTGTCATTCTCAGCTCCTATCCTCACCAGGATTGTGGGTGAGCAAGTTTAGAGTGGCGGAAAGAGGCAGGGAAAGTCCTACTTCTCTTTTTAGGGTTGTCATGAGGTGTTCCTTGGACTGGACAGAGTTTTAAGCTGACCCTTACTTTTCTGAGTGTTATTATGGGCTCTTCGGAGACACCAACTTATTGCTATGAATCTCTTACCAAACTTTCTCTTCAAGTGGGGAAGTTTATCTCTGGCTGCTGCTGGCTCTTTCCTTAGGCATGAGAAATCTGACATGTGTCACTCACCCCTAGCTTCACCATTAAAACTAATTCATCTTTTGTCCAGAAAGACTCTAGGAGTGTCAGTTGGCGAGTGACGCCAACTCTCCTTCCCTCTGCTGTCAGAAACCAGCCAACCAGGTCCTTCCACTTCAGATGTCTCAGGTGTGTCTGGGAGGCAGACCCAAGTCCACTGTGTTCTCCAAAGTATTAGGCTGATATATTAAACTTTTTGCACATCTCCTTTAATCCCCATCCTAAAGCACGATTTGAAGGGCAAGCACACTCCCTCCATCTTACAAGTGTGTGGGACTCACCACACATCAACAAACTGTTCTCTCTAATCCTGGATCATTTTTTTCCCCAGGCTGAGGATAAGTGTTCCTAACAAGGGTTAATAACTCCTGTTTACAATTTCTACATGGTGGTTTCAATAATAGTCTTGACGCTTCAGCTGAAACTAAAACCAGAATAGTTCCATAGTGTTATAACATCCTGTTACATAATTATTAGGAAGATAAGCCCCAAAGGCAAGAGTATCTAGGAATAGTCTAGCACATGACACTCATTATATTTAAGGGTTTGAAATTGGAATTGTACTGAAAAATTAGTTTTCTTTTTTCTGATGTCATTTAAGGTTATATTGTATTCATTCATATAAATAAATAGTCTCTTCAAAGTTCATACCACGATATGCTCTTTTCAAGAATGATTTTTCAGTAGTGACTCTTGACCTGTTTAAGATGTAGCACAATTAATTTAACCTATAACCTGGTGTTAGACAATTATAAAATTTCCACTTCTTTTTGTATTAAGGTAATATTTTGATGTTTTATCTTTCCTTACATTTATTAGTACTCTCTAGAATACTCTTAGATTGAGAATTAATGGACTTTAAAAATGATCATTTTTCTGCTCTCAATGAATATTGATAATTTTCTCCTAGAATGTTGGTCTTGCTTCATAGTTATTCCAGAGTGCATAGAAATTTCCAGCTAGCAATATGCCATTAATTTGTACTGTGTTTTGGGTTTTAAAATGTTCATATTTTTGTAGTAAAATATGTTATTTCCTTTGTATTTCTTCTAAGATATTCTTTCTGGGACGATATAAATATTCACATATATTTTACACCATTTGAAATATTTTTCATGTTTTGTAACTCTATATATTGTAAATTATTCATTTAAAAATCTCTATTCAAATGAAAGGTGACACTTCATTTTTATGGGCTGCTTTTTCCTTGCTTTATGAACACCTAAATTTACTTCTCAAAGTGTATATATTACATTGAAAATCAAGTTGAAGTTTGTAAATATATCAAGCATACATTCATCCCTAGAAAATATTAAATATACATTATACCACTTAGATTGTCATTACTTCCTGCATTTTATAAATTTGATAGAAAGTTTGTCATACAGTTGTTTACAATTCTTTATGTATATATGTTTCTAGAGTTAATTCTTAAATATTTGGACTGTGCAAAGATAACAGGTTTCTCAATTTCCTGTGACACCTAACAATACCTTATGAGTGTATACTTCATATTAATGTATATTTCGTATTAATTATTCTGTAACTTAAATATTCCTTTGATATTAATAGTCACTTCTGGTTTAATGCCTTCAACCATTTTGAAGGAAGAATTGATTTCCAGTAGTTAACGAAACCTATATCTTCTGGAAAGACCTCATTAAGAGAAGCATAAGGAAAGTACCAGGGGGAGAAGTTAGTTCTGCGTCCTTTCTAACGTGGGACATAACTGGCTCTAGGCATTCTGAGCCCACCTTTCTTCTACCCCCAGCTATATATTCCTTGGGGTTTATGAGGTTTTTGACTCTTGAACAGTATTAGTGGAAATTAGGCACGGGTTATTTAAGCTAGATAGTTTGCCATTCTTCAGAAATGTACAAAAACATTTCACGTTCTTAACCAGGAAGTTCACCATACATTATCTTGTAAGCATTTGTGAAAAAATTGATCATTGGAATATGGTTGTTCTGGCAGCTTAAAGAAATTGAGGCCCTCCTACTTATTATGAAGCAAAGTCCCACACCTGAGAGAAAATGAATAAATGCCAAAAATAACAGGATGATAATTGATGTCATCATCAAGGAGAGCTTACATCTGATGGGGCACCCTAAGAGCTTTTATTATAATGGTAGCTTCTCTATTTCTTGTGAAAGAATGTTCTTTCATCTGCAGAAATCGAAAGACCTAAATATGGCTGAGGGATCACATGGATGTAGCTGAGATCCAACTGGGCAGGGGATGTGAACTTTGCCATTTGCCTCCATATGTTTTTCACAATTTCTGGACCTCTTCATTCTGCTGAGGAACTATGGCTAAACTGCTCATTAAATATTCCACCAAGAATGCCAATCTTCAAACACTGTTACCACCTTTTGAAATAATCACTGATTTTTTTAGGGCAGTTTCAGAAATCTGCTGGTTATGTTTCTTGGAGGACAGAGGAGGAGATCAACACTTGCTATTTATAATAGCTTGGGATTAGACCCACTTTAATTTCTTATATAAAATGAGATGTATTTCTTAAATAATTTTTGATAAAATGTATTTGGAAGACATGTTTTTTCTGATAAAGACAACACAAATCATTAATGGGTAATATTTTCTATTAGTTCAGCTATAAAATGATATGGCATAATAAGTAATTTAGTGTCTTTTTTACTTCCATAAAGGAAAGGTGATTGCCTTCACAGATTTTTCTTTGATGATACACAATTATTAGACCTTAAATGAGCAATTGTGGGCTCCAATGAAGTGAGCCCTCTAATCTTCAAGAATTAGGCAATGACAAGGGGCCTTGGCTTAATTCGTTTGTGCTGCTGTAACAAAATGCCTGAAACCGAGTAATTTATAAATAAATCGAAATGTATTCCCTCAGAGTTCTGGAGGCTAGAAAGTCCAAGATGAAGGCATTGGCAACTGGTAAGCGCCTTCTTCCTGCGTCATCACATGGCAGGAGGTCAAAGGGCACAAGAGAGCAAATCCTTTTTTGAGAGCCCTTTATATCCTGCCCTCAAGACCTAAACACCTCCCATTTGGCTCCTCCTGCCAATGCTGTCACATTGGAGATTAAGTTTCCAACATATAAATTCTGTGAGATACATTCAAACTGTAACAGACCTTAAACAATTTTTATAAATCAAATAATAGAATTGGCTCTTAAAATGATGCAACTGCCTTAATAAATCATTTGTGTTTGCATATTCTAAGCTGGTTTCAGCCTATAATATTTCTTCATTCATATATCCTGTATATTAAGTTGCCATAGTAATTTCTTGAAAGATATTTTTTATATATTTTACCACAGTTTAGCGTTCTTCTAAGGCCCCTTACTTCTAACACCAAGTCCAAGCTCTTTAATCTGACATTCAAGTTTTTCCACCAACAGAACCCAATTGATCTCGTAATTCTTGTCTTTTTCAATTCTTGATAGTCAGCTTTTTCCACTAAAAAACTGAAGTGATTAAGGAGAATAAACCCATACTCATAATTTTTAAAGAGAGTAGCTGAAGCACTTGAAAAGTGACATAAAATTCCAATTTATATGAGTTTTCAAAAACAAAAACCACATCTTCAATTAATTAGTCCTACAGAAATATGATATTTCCATATGATAAGCTATGCTGCATATCCTGTGGCTTTTTGGAGCACCTTTCTAGTCTACTCTAACCTTTTTTACAGAGTTGATATTCAATATTGATATGGTTATTTTGATTTTTCTTTGGATTCTTAGATTGGATGGGCTTAGGTATATCTTCTGGCTAACAACCTTACCCACAAGTCCCAGTTGGAGAATACGTTGCAATTCTCCTCAAGGGCAACATTCTGCTCCAGCTGATTATTTTTCACACCTTGTTCCTTGAGGGGGTCTTCTGGTTTTCTACGCCTTTGCTTTTGTTGCTGTTTTGACCCCTTCCTTCCCTTTACCCAGGAAAACTCTTCTCTTCTGGCATTCTCTGAACTCACAACTTAAATTTTGTCTCATCTAGGTAATTTTTATTAACTAATATAGTATAAAATATATATTCTTCCTTGAAATTTCTAAATCACTTTTATTTTATGACCTCTATTTTATTATTAGTCATTGAGTATGTTATAGTATCTCTTCTATTGTATGTAACATATTTTAATACTTTATTTAAATATTTGATCAATGTACCTGTGTCCAATTCTTCTAATTTGAAAGTTAATATCTTAAGGGAAAAAACATATAAATATTTGTCTCACCCCAGCACCTATTCTAGTCTATTCTAATCATTTTTACAGAGTTGATATTCAATATCGATATGCTTATTTTGATTTTTCTTTGGATTCTTAGATTGGATAGGCATAGGTATATCTTATTATGAATAAATAGGAGAATTGTATGGTATGTGAATTACCTCAGTATATTTGTTAAAATAAAATAAAGTGATGTGAAGAACAAAGACAAATAGATTTTGGCAAACATATTTATTTTGTTTGTTTCTTAACATAATTTTATTTAAAATGTAAGTAAGTGGAAATAGTGTAGATTTTTATTTTTTCTTTAAAGTGAAATCTAGTTTTTGAAAACAGTTTTCAAGCAGGTGTTTTAGCAATGAGACACTATCATTGACAAAAAATATAGAATGATTTCTCTCAATACAAACTCATGCAGATAGAAAATGCATAGACAGATACTTCCTATACCTTCTACCAAAATGATTCAAAAAGATAACAGCCCTACAATAAATCATCTTTTTCTTGCCATTTATTCATCAGTCATTTCTAACAACAAAAGAAATTTCCAAAGTCTACATCATTTTAATTCTCTGCTCTGTGATGTGTTCAATTATTATGCTATTACCACTGTGTTCAGATAACATATTTTGTTATACTTGTCAAATTCAAGAAATTATATTAACAGGGAAACTATTTGCCAAAACTCAACCTGTTAATAATAGTATTCGAATGATAGAAAAGAAGTACACTTTAAAATTCTATTTTAGTTTGAAGATGCTCTGATAAGTCTTCAAAGAATTTAGAAAGAAACTGGTAATAGCACTAGTAGCAGTAGTATAAGAATATCCGATTATTATTATCAGAGAGTCAGAAATTTGCTCCTGATAACAAGAATTTTATACAGCTACATTATTTCTTCTTCCTTCATCTAATTATCTCATTTATTTCATCTAATTATCTAATGTCATCTAATTATCACAACAACAGTGACATTCATGTACTATAATACCTATTTTATAAATAAAAAGACTGAAAGTTAGGAAAATTAAGTAGCTTATACATATTCACACAGAAATTAAGCAACAGAGCCAAAATTTGAATCCAGATGTGTCTGAATTCACAACCTATACAGTTTTCTTTACAGTTCTTGAGTTCTTGTCTTAGCCAGTAGTAAGCCATTTCTTCATTTGTAAAATATGGAGACTGAATCATATGTACTTTTACTCTATAATGTTTTCCTTGTACTTCTTATAGTTATATTTTGAATGAAAAATGATTAATAATTTGAAGGACAAAATGTTTGAATGTTGAAAATACATTCACTGAGCAGCAGTATAATAACCACATATTAAGTCAGATGTCAGAATTTTTATATCAAATATGAAGCTATAATGTAAACATTAATGTGCAAAATGATTTTTAGAGATGAAAATATTCCCATATGTCTAAAGGTACAAATTCAGACATTAGGTCAATGCTAAGACCACTGATATTTGTGTATGTGTGTGGGCATGGGCCACCTGTGTGTATCTGTGTCTGTGTTACACATACACAGCACATATGTCTGTTCTCTAGGGATAGTAGCATAAAGAATTATACCACTAAACCATAGTAAAGTGGCAAAATGCTAAGTTTTTTTTAAGAAATGGTTTGATATACTTTGGATGCTCCTTTGAAATATCATGTTGAAATGTAATTCCTGGTGTTGGAGGTGGAGACTGATGGGCGGTGTTGGGGTCATCAGGGTGGATTCTTCATAGCTTAGTGCTTTCCTCACAATAGTGAGTTCACATGAGATTGAGCTGTTCAAAAGCTGTGGCACCTCCTCCCCCTCTCTCTTGCTCCTGGTGGCACCATGTGATATGCCTGCTCTAGCTTTGCCTTACACCATGAGTAAAAACTCTGCAAGGCCTCCCTGGAAGCCGAGCAGATCCCTGTGCAATGCTTGTACAGCCTGCAGAACCCTGAGTCAATTAAACCTCTTTTCTTTATAAATTACCCAGTGTCGAGTATTCCTTTATAGCAATGCAAGAATGACCAAATACATGGTTCTATTGGTGTCACCAAAAAGGTAAAATAATGAAATGGTAAACTTCATTCTTTGTCTCTTATTTGAATCACTTTTTTACCAGATCCATTGTGCTGGTCTCAACAGACATTAACACAATATTTACAAACAGCAATTTATCAGGAGGTGAACGAAATAAAAGCTCAGTAGTGCTAAGATGCATGTGATTGTTATGCTTTCTTGTCTGAAGAGAGGTTTTTATACTTGTAATTTAGTGACACATCAGGTAAACATCTTGGAGTATAATGATAAGATATAAATGGAAGTACTATATAAGTAAATTGTTCCTTTATAAGTTGCCTGTACATATTGACTTTGTACTTTTACTTGGCAACTGAGCTAGAGGCAATACTATATGCTGCATACCACAGTGCCAATCAGACCATTTGTTTTTCTCCTCCTAGGCAGATAGGAAGAATATATTTCTGAGTCCGTTGAATCAATACAGAGTAATAGGGCAACTTCCGGCCAAATAAATGTGACAAGAAGTGACACATGTCTATTCCAAACTGGAGCCTCATGGAAAGGCATTGTGTAATTTCCCACTTCCCTCTGTCTCTCCCATCCATTTCTTGGAGGCAAAGACTCAGAGTTGGTCCAGATATGTGACAGAAGAAGCCAAGATCCCTGTGTCATGGTTTGGAGAGGAGTGAGTAAAGTTTCTAGCCCACCTCCGACTTGGATGAAGCAGAAAGAAAATTCTATTGTTGTGAGCCACTAAGATTTGAGGGTTTACTCATTACTCACTAGAGCAGAGGTGTCCAATCTTTTGACCTCCCTGGGCCACATCTGAAGAAGAATTGTCTTAGGCCACGCATAAAAGTACACTAACACTAATGATAGCTAATGAACTAAAAAAGAAAAACATTGCAAAAAAATCAAAATATTTTTGGAAAGTTTACAAATTTGTGTTGGGTCATATGCAAAGCTATCCTGGGCCTCATGCAGCCCATGGGCAACAGGTTGGACCAACTTGAACTAGAGCATATCTTGGCCTATCCCAACTAATACAGCTCCACAGTTATTTGTGTACCATTTTATCTCTTTTTACATATGTCTAGTTTTTGACAGTAAGGGTTAATATCTTACTCATCTTTGTGACCTTCATCACATAACATAGTATGTTAGAGCTATTTGTTTAATCCCATAGATTTCATAAAATATCATGTTGTTTCCATAATTCCTAAAGGGAATAACCATCTATTCAATGCACATTCATTGAGCTCTTACTTTATGTTGGCACTGTGCTTGGCTTAGATGTTCTTTAAGTTATTCTATTTGTCATCCGGAAACTTTCAATCTAAAAAGCAAGATATGTATGTAAACAAATATGTATATAATGGGATTAAGATAGAGAAAAATTCACGGTGTAGGAAGAATATAAAGGAAGAATCTGTCAGCTCTATATGAAAGGTCAGAAATTGCTCCCAAGAAGGTAAGTTATTTGAGCCTAATCTGAAGGGTATATTGTAGTTCATTAAATAACACCAACAACCAACAAGTGAGGTAATTTGAAAACACATTTCCCACTTGTGTATTTTGGGGGTTGTATATTCTGTACAATCTTCTGAAAAACTAAACGTTTATTAGATACATCTCAGAAGTATAGTGGTCTCTTTCAGATTAAGGCTTTATCACCCTGGACTTGGGTGTAATTTATAGATATGATTTTTCTTCTAGATGTGAAAGTGCAGCTTAAATGTAAAACTTCAAAGAACAATTTCAATTCAAGAATCCAGAAGCAGGACGAAAACAAGGAAAAGTCTCCAGTAGTTAAAAGACTACAGTGAAGCTTTTACTATAAAGTCAATATTTTAAGGCATTACTCACAGACGAATTTTATTAAACTCATTATTCTAATTAGTTTGGTTACCTTATGAGCTGGTCACAATAGATTAGAATTGAGAGAGGAAAAACTGACAAAGACAGAATCACTATAGAACTAGAAAAGGACCATATAAAAGCCTGGGTAAAGGAAGAGAGAGGAAAACTATAAAACACTGACATATTTAAAAAGGCACAAAGTCTTGGAAAATTTCACGTAGGGAACATCAATTTCACACATTTTCTAAAGACAATAATATAGCCACAAAAACAGTATTCGATAATGCAAGTGTTGACACCGAATTATTAGTGTAACTATAAATTCTGTAAGTTTGCCCTATGTAGGAAGAACAAAATACATGGAATGTACTTTAGAAAAATATGTGGTAAGTAGGTAATCCTTTTGGAAATTATTTATTCTATTTAGGAAAAACTTCAATTATCTAGAAAACAAAATGTAGGGAAATCTAGTATTCTATAATACCTGATAGAACATTTATTATTATTATAAGCATTATTTTATATTCCAAATTGTCTATAGGACAAGTTAAACTTTTAACAATGCTTTACTTATGGCAAAATATTTGTATTACACAGAGAAGGTCCTGTGTAATACAAAATTTATGATGATTTGACTTAAATTTTTTTATTTTACACTGAGCTTCTCAGGGTATTAAATGCATTTTTGACTTATGATATTTTAGACTTTTGATGAGTTCATTGGGATGTAACTCCATTGTAAGTCAAGGAGCAACTGTATAAAGCAATTTGTTGAATACCTGAATATATAACTGAGTGAACAGAAATATCTAATGTATATAAGTAAGATGTTAATTAGTTGTCACAATTCTCAGGTCGGTAAATTTCATTAAAATCATACATTTCTAAAGAAAAGAGGCTTGGTTTATATTCATGTAGCTCTCTTCATACAATATTAAAAGTAGATGCTCAAGAAGAATTTTAATTGAGATAGGTGTTCTCCTCAAAATTGTACATATATATTTAACAATATACAGTTATCAAAACAGCACATTAAACAATGTTATTTTATGTTTGTCTTGTAATACTTTATTCAGGCTGCATTTCTAAACAAGACTATACATTAATTCAGCAGTATTTATTAAATATGATGTTTGATCATGAATGCATATTATGAATAGAGCATGGATTATTGCTGCCCTAATAAAATATAAAGACTTGACAATTCACGAATGCTAATACAAAAGCAGAAGACTCATTCTGATATTCAGCTTTAGGTTCAAAACAGATGTCATGGCCTATTCATCTTTTTTAAAATTACCAATATTTACCTGGTACCATTCATTTTATCAAGGTTTCACCATCTAATGTTTTGCTGGCATTTATCAGACCTTTGTAAAGGTAGAGAATTATTGGAAGGAATGTTAAACTATCCACAGTATCAACACAATTTGAAAAAGACCTTATATTTGCATAAATATCCTTAGCACTTATATCCAAATGGGATATCAGAAACTGGATTCACTCTCTTACCTGAAACAAACAAATAAGAAACAAAATATATTGAAACAATTATTTCAAAAATACTAGACATCAGGTAGAAAGAATAGTCATCACTGAGAGTTGGAAAACAAATAAGGAGAGCCCCATGACTGCCTGCCTAGCTTACTGTCTTGAGAGAGTTTTGAGCCTACAGAGCAGAGAATGAGCTAAGCCCTGTGAACTTTCTGAGTTAAAGAGACAGTTGAAAGTCCAGGAACACTAAGGCAGCTAGAATATTCAGGACACACTCCTGGAAAGGTGAGCGCTGCACAGAAAGTGAACTGTCCTCTCCCTCCCTAAATGATAAGAAGGAGCAGTGCTGGGGCTTATATAGGGCCCATAATAGTGCCTCTCTCCACCAGCCAGACTTTAGCAATTCCTTTAATTTCACTTCAATTTCTCTTTCTTCTAAACTTTAAAAATATTTTAAATGGAATACATTTAATTAAATATTATAATGTAGACCATGAGGTAATTTTTCTCTGTCTCCTTATAGTAAATGTTTAGCTGTCTTTCTATATCTGTTCATAGTGATACAGTCAGTGGTGTGTGGGCTTGCAAATGTTTAATAACTGGCTTTCAAAACAATAACAAAAAACAGCAACACAAAAAGAGCCCTTCAGTGTAGTCTATTTCCGTGGTGCTAATACTCCCATCATGACTGATTTCAGTCTACCAATATAATGTCCCTGGGTACAGAGCTAGGACGAGATGCATACAATTGGTTCTCAGAAGCCAGTACAAGCCAGTTCCAGCACACCAGCAGACATCTCTGTAATTATGTCCATCAAGTGTTAACAGTGTTTATTTCTGAGGATTGGGATTTGGAAATCATCTTCTTACTATCTTTCTGAAAATTAATACTATAGTTAACATAATATTCATTTCTTTTTTTTTCAAAAAAGTATTCATTAAAGAGAAAAATGAAAAAGCCTTGGAAGAGGGAAGATGTAGAAAAATAACCATTATTAGTTATAATTTTTAGTCATTTATGTACAAAATATAGGAAACAGCTAAATAAATGAGTGGGTAAAGAAAAACCTTTCTGGAAAATGGCAGATGGGAGGCAGGACTAACTTGCAGCTCCCAGTTGGATGGGCAGAACAGTGTGTGGAGACCCAAATTGTGAACCTCTTCTCCAATAACCACGGCAGGAACATACCAGGAAAGCTGAGAATTTCCACAGACCTTTTGAAGTGAATGGATTGCTGCTGTAGGCTCTGTGGGGCAGCAGAGGAGCTGAGTCCCTTTGCTGTCTCAGCTAGGAGGCCCGTAGCCTGGGGCAAGTTCTCAGTCCTGCTCACCAGCTTCCTGGAAATAAACTCAGTCCTGCTGTGGGGGGCGCACAGTGGGAGTGAGACCAACCTTTCAGGCTGCAGGCTGCATAGGAGCTGGGTGAGGCCTGAGGTTGCTGGCTTTCCCCCACTTCCCTGGCAACCTGTGTGAGGCAGCAGAGGCAGCCATAATCCCTCTGGGAACATAACTCTATTGACCTGGAAACCACACCCTCATCCCCCACAGCAGCTGCAGCAAGCCCCACTCAAGGAGAGTCTGAGCTCCTAACCTTGCCTTCCACCTGATGGTCTTTCTCTACCTGCCCTCGTAGCTGAAGACAAAGGACTTAGTCTCTTGGGAGCTCTATGGTCCCACACACTGCCTGATCCTAGGGCAGGTTTGTATCCTCCCTATAATACTGCAGCTGATGTGCTCTTGAAAGTGCCACCCCCTGGCTAGAGGCCAACCAACACAAAATCAGTGTACTTAGCAAAAATACAACCAAGAACTCTCACTGAGTCCACTTCATTCCCCTGCTGCCTCCACCGGAGCAGGTGTTGGTATACACAGATGAGAGACCTGAAGATGAATCACATCACAAGACTCTTTGGAAACATTCTCAAGCACCATCCTGGAGCCTAGTAGCTCAGCTGAGTGGCTAGATCCGGAAAAGAAATAACGATCACTGCAGTTTGGCTCTCAGAAAGCCCTATCCCTAGGGAAAGAGGGAGAGCACCAAATCAAGGAAGTACCCAATGGGACAAAAGAATCTGAACAGCAGCCCTTGAGTCCCTGATCTTCCCTCTGACATAGTCTGCTCAAATAAGAAGGAACCAGGAAAACAATTCTCATAATATGACAAAACAAGGTTCTTTATCACCCCCAAAATACGCTAGCTCACCAGCAATGGATCCAAACCCAGATTAACTCTCTGAATTACCAAAAAAAAAAAAAAAAAAAAAAAAAAAGAATTCAGAAGGTCAACTATTAAACCAATCAAGGAGGCACCAAAGAAAGATAAGATAAAGTCCAACTTAAAGAAATCAAAAAAAGATACAGGATGTGAATGGAAAAATCTCCAGTAAAATAGATAGCATAAATAAAAAACAATCACAACATCTGGAAATCAAGTACACACTTAGAGAAATGGCAAAATGCACTAGAAAGTCTCAGCAATAGAATCAAACAGCAGAAGAAAGAAATTCAGAGCTCAAACACCAGGCTTTTGAATTAACCCAATCCATCAAAGACAAAGAAAAAAGAATCTTAAAAAATAAACAAAGCCTCCAAGAAGTTTATGATTACATTAAATGACCAAACCTAAGAATAATTGGTGTTCCTGAGGAAGAAGAAAAATCTAAACGTTTGGAAAACATATTTGAAGAAATAATCAAGAAAAACTTACCTGGCCTTGCTAGAGATCTAGACATCCAAATACAAGAAGCTCAAAGAATACCTGCCAAATTCATTGCAAAAGGGTCATTGCCTCGCCACATAGTCATCAGGTTATCTAAAGTCAGAATGAAATAAAGAATCTTAAGAGCTGTGAGGCAAAAGCATCAGGTAACTTATAGAGGAAAACCTGTTAGATTAACAGCAGACTTCTCAGAAGAAACCCTGCAAGCTAAAAGGGTTGGGGTTCTATTTTTAGCCCCCTTAAACGAAACAATTTTCAGCCAAGAATTTTGTATCCATTAAACTAAGCTTCATAAATGAGGAAATGATACATTCTTTTTCAGATCAACAAAATGCTGAGATAATTTATCACTACCAAACAATCACTATAAGAAATGTTAAAAGGAGCTCTCTATCTTGAAACAAATCCTCAAAACACACCAAAATAGAACCTCCTTGAAGCATAAAACTCACAGGACATGTAAAGCAACAATATGATGAAAAGAAGGTATTCAAGCAACAAATGGCACAATGAATTGACTAGAGTCTCACATTTCAATACTAATGTTGAATATAAATGGCCTAAATGTTCCACTTAAAAGATTAAAAATGGCAAAATGGATAAGAATTCACCAACCAAGTATCTGCTGTCTTCAAGAGACTCACCTGGCACATAAGGACCCATATAAACTTAAGGTAAAGGGATAGAAAAAGATATTCCCTGTAAATGAACACCAAAATGAGCAGGAGTAACTATTCCTATACCAGACAAAACAAACTTTAAAGCAATGGCAGTTGAAAAAGACAAAGAGGGATAATATATAATGATAAAATAACTAATCAAATAGAAAAATATCACAATCCTAACTATATATGCACCTAACATGGGAGCTCCCAAATTTATAAAACAATTACTATTAAACCTAAGAAATGAAATAGACAGCAACACAATAATAGTGGGGGACTTCAATGTGCCACCGACAGGACTAGGCAGGTCATCAAGACAGAAAGTCAACAAAGAAACAATGGACTTAAATGGTACCTTAGAACAAATTGACTTCAGATATTTACAGAACGTTCTACCCAAGAACCACAGAATATACATTCTATTCATCAGCAAATGGAACCTTCTCCAAGATAGACAATATGATAGGCCACAAAACAAGAATCAACAATTTTAAGAAAATCGAGGTTATATCAAATACTCTCTCAGACCACAGTGGAATACAATTGGAAATCCACTCCAAAAGGAACCCACAAAACCATGCAAACACATGGAAATTAAATGACCTGCTCCTGAATGGTCACTGAGTCAGCAATAAAATCAAGATGGAATTAAAAATTATTTGAATTGAATGGTAATAGTTATATAAACTATCAAAATCTCTGGGATATAGCAAAAACAATGTTAAAAGGAAAGTTCATACCATTAAATACCTACATCAAAAAGTCAGAAAGAGTACAAATAGACAATCTAAGGTCACACCTCAAAGAGCTAGAGAAACAAAAACAAACCAAACCCAAACCCAGCAGAAGAAAAGAAACAAACAAGATCAGAGCAGAACTAAATGAAATTGAACCAACAACAAAAAATACAAACGATAAATGAAACAAAAATCTGGTTCTTTGAAAAGGCAAATAAAATTGATAGAACATTAGTGAGACTAACCAAGAAAAGAGGAGAGAAAATCCAAATAAGCTCAATTAGAAACAAAACAGAAGATATTACAGCTGACACTACCGAAATACAAAAGTTTACTCAAGGCTACGATGAATTCCTTTTCACACATAAATTA
Organism: Colobus angolensis palliatus; assembly: GCF_000951035.1. Taxonomy (NCBI): domain Eukaryota; kingdom Metazoa; phylum Chordata; class Mammalia; order Primates; family Cercopithecidae; genus Colobus; species Colobus angolensis. Next base: position 3,204,046 of record NW_012120710.1, on the reverse strand, counting down.
GAAAACCTAGAGGAGATGGATAAATTTCTGGATATGTATAACCCTCCCAGATTAAACCAGGAAGAAGTAGAAACACTGAACAGACTAATAACAAGCAGTGAGTAGTGGTAAATTGGTAATTTAAAAATTGCCAACCAAAAAAATACAGGATCAGATGGATTCATAGTTGAATTCTATCAGACATTAAAAGAAGAATTAGTACCAATCCTATTGACGCTATTCCAAGAGATAGAGAAAGAAGGAATTCTCCCTAAATCATTCTATGAAGCAGTTCACCCTAATACCAGAACCAGGAAAGAATAACACAAAAAGAAAACTGCACACCAATGTCCCTGATGAACACAGATGCAAAAATCCTCAACACAATACTAGCTAACTAAATTCAACAGCATATCAAAAAGATAATACACCATGATCAAGTGGATTTCAGACCAGGGATACAGAGTTGGTTGAACATACACAAGTCCATGAATGTAATACACCACACCAAGAGAAGTAAAAACAAAAATCATATGATCATCTCAATAGATGCAGAAGAAGCATTTGACAAAATCCAGCATCCCATTATGATTAAAATAGATTAAGGTTTATGATTAAAACCCTCAGCAAAATTGGCAGATAATTAAGGTAATAAAAGGTATCTATGACAAACCCACAGCCAACATCATGCTGAATAGGAAAAAGTTGGAAGCATTTCCTCTGAGAACTGAAACAAGACAAGGATGCCACTTTCACCACTTCTATTTCATGTAGTACTGGAAGTCCTAGTCAGAGCAATCAGAAAGAAATAAAAGGCATCCAAATTGGTAAGGAGAAAGTAAAACTGTTGCTGTTCGCTGATGATATGATAATGTACCTAGAAAACTCTAAAGGCTCATCCATAAAGCTTCTAAATCTCATGAATGAATTCAGTGAAGTTTCAGAATACAAAATCAATGTACACAAACCAGTAGCACTGCTAAACATCAACAGTGACCAAGCTGAGAATCAAATCAAGAATTCAATCACTTTTAAAATAGCTGCAAAAAAAGGAAATAAAATACTTAGGAGTATACATAACCAGAGAGGTGAGAGATCTCTACAAGGAAAACTACAAAACACTGCTGAAAGAAATAATAAATGACACAAACTAATAAAAACATCTCATGCTCATGGATGGATAGAATCAGTACTGTAAAAATGACCATACTACCAAAAAAATCTATAAAATTCAATTCAATTCCCATCAAAATACCATCATCATTCTTCACAGAAGTAGAAAACACCATCCTAAAACTCATATGGAACCCAAAAAGACCCTGCATAGCCAAAGCAAGATGAAGCAAAAAGAATAAATCTGGAGGCATCACATTACCTGACTTGGAACTATGCTATAAGGCCATAGTCACCAAAACAGCATGGTACTGGTACCAAAACAGAGCAATAGACCAATGGAACAGAATAGTGAACTCAGAAATAAAGCCACATACTTAAAATCAACTAATCTTTGACAAAGCAAACAAAAACATAGAGTGGAGAAAGGACACCCTATTCAACAAATGGTGCTGGGATAATTGTCAAGCCACATGTAGAAGAATGAAACTGGATCTTCATCTCTCACCTTATCCAAAAATCAACTCAAGATAGATCAAAGATTTAAATCTGAGACTTGAAACCATAAAAAGTCTAGAACATTAGAAAAAACCCTTCTAGACATTGGCTTATTCAAAGACTTCATGAGCAAGAACCCAAAAACAAATGCAACAAAAACAAAGATAAATAGATAGGACTTAATTAAACTAAAAAACTTCTGCACAGCAAAAGAAACATTCAGCAGAGTAAACAGGTAACCCAAAGAGTGGGGGAAAATATTTGTTATCTGTGCATCCAACCAGGGACTAATATCCAGAATCCACAAGGAACTCAAACAAATAAGTAAGAAAAAAAAAACCCATCATAAAGTGGGCTAAGGACATGTGTAGACAATTCTCATAAAAGAAGATATACAAATGGCCAACAAACAAATGAAAAAATGCTCAACATCACTAATTATCAGAGAAATGCAAATCAAAACCACAATATGATACCATCTTACTCCTGCCAAAATGGCCATGATTAAAATATCAAAAAATAATAGATGTTGGCAAGAATGTGATGAAAAGTTTAACAGTGTTGGTGAGAATGTAACCTAGTACAACCACTATGGAAAAGAGTGTGAAGATTCCTTTAAGAACTAAAAGTAGATAAACCATTTGATCCACAATCTCACTACTGGGTATCTTCCCAGAGGAAAGTAAGTCATTATGTGAAAGGATACTCACACACACACGTTTATAGCAGTATAACTTGCAATTGCAAAAATATGGAACCAGCCAAATGCCCATCAATCAACAATTGGATAAAGAAAATGTGGTACATACATACCATAGAATACTACTTACCAGAAAAAGAAACAACATAATGACATTTGTAGCAACCTAGATAGGATTGAAAACCATTATTTTAAGTGAAGTAACTCAGGAATGGAAAACCAAACATCATTACATTCTCATTCATAAGTGGGAGCTAAACTATGAGGATACAAAGGCATAAAAATAGTACAGTAGATTTTGAGGACTCAGTGGAAAGGGTAGGAGGGGGTTGAGAGATAAAAGACTACACATTGGGTACAGTGTAGGCTGCTCAAGTGATGAGTGCACCAAAATCTCAGAAATCACCACTAAAGAATTTATTCATGTAACCAAACACCACATGTTCCCCCAAAACATATTGAAATAAAAAAAGAAAAGATAAAAAAAAAAAAGAATTGTTATCCCTTCAAGGGAGGGGCCTGGTGGGAGGTGACAGGATCATGGGGGTAGTTTCCCCCATGCTGTTCTTGTGATAGTGCATTCTTGGGAAATCTGATGATTTTAAAAGTGGCACTCCTTTGTTTTCTCTCTCTCTCTCCTGCTGCCATGTAAGACGTGCCTTGCTTCCCCTTTGCCTTCTGCCATTATTGGTAAGTTTCCTGTAGCCTCCCTAGCTATGTGGAATTGTGAGTCAGTTAAACCTCTTTTCTTTATAAATTAAAAAATAAAAGAAATACAATTCTTCAAATCTACAAAAGCAAACATACACATGGAAGTATGTATGACTTCACATAGTCTCTCTCCATATGTCCATAGTTTATATTCTATAAACTATCTTTAAAATGTAAGCTATTTTACTTACTTTGAATAACTTTTTAAAAATCTTCTCCTTAAAATTCATCTTCCCTTAAAAGTCAAAAACTACACATTTTCATTAATATATTAGAGACACTTGGGAAAGAACAGAAGAATGCGGTAGAAATATAGAGTTAAATAAATATGCAATATAGTTCACAAATTAGTGAGGCAGCCCAAGAAATTCACCCATTAATTGCCTAACTGCCTAACTACCATGCAGAAAATATATACTTTACCTTTACCTATATTTCTGAGGTAAGCCTTTTCGTTAATGTCTATTTTAAGTGGCTATTACCCTGACCAGTGGACTGTGATAAATCCAGTTCTCTATCTCTCAGAATTTGAGGAAATCAAGCAGTGAAAAGAGGTATTTGGTCTCTCTTCTGGTCCCAGGTTCTGGCGCTCACTAAATTATCCCCTCCTTTGGCTTTCTTGACCTCCCATTTAATTTTCAAGGTACACTTTTGCATGGCTATTTTTGGGGGGATGATGCCAGAAAAAATGCAGCAGAACCAGAAATGAAACGGCCTTAAATTTGACTTCAGATAACATTTGTCACAAAGTTCTTCTGTCATTGCTACCATGAAAAAAATGTTTTTCTTCAAGGGAAAAGTTATTTTCCTTAATCTCAGCCTGTGGGAACTGTTCTCACACTCACTCTCCAGTCCCTTCCATTTTCTCCCTTCTTCCATCAGTCCTGACCACTACTTTCTAGAAAGCAGCAAAGTTCTCCTTTATCTTCAGCCTTATCTAGGGACATTGTCAAATTTCTGTTAAATCTATTACTCAAATGTTAGCTTATTTCTCTGAATTCTTTCCTTCCGGATCCTTTACAGGGGCTCTCATTCATCACAGCTGAAGAAGATTACCTACACAAGGCTATCATGTATTAATGCTTAGATTCTTAGCAACCCAGATCACTAGCAAAATTTTGAATTTTGGTTAAAATTTTCCTAGATTACATTTTTAGTCAAATCTATCTTTCCTGTAACAATCTCTGAAAATAGAAGGCAATAAGAATTGTATTATCTGCCTTTCCAAAGGAAACAGTAGGAGCTATGGAAATTTATTTTTATATGTTGTGTTTGAATTTTCTTCCCAGAACTTTAGCAACAATGTTAAACAACCAAGCTTTCAGTAAAGCAATTCGTAGAGTCTTAATTATATTTCTAGCAAGCTGCTGTGTTGACCATAACCCAGACCTTTCAGTGCTTAGAGGTGAATGTTAAATCGAACTCCTACAAGCTGGCATGTACCTTCAAGGCAAAATCTTCACACCAGAATATGTACATCATCAATATAAGCTTAGTGCAAAATGGTCTCTCTTTCAACCCAAGTAGGTATTTCTGGTGGAGTCTACCACCCTTCTAATGCTAAATGTGAAAATAAATGTTTTATTTTCTTTTTCTCTCCCAATTTCTCTGTCAGAATGCTTATGCAGAAATTACAGACTTGACAAAATGTTTACTGATTTTGCTATGATTAAATGTGCATGTCATAGTTTATCAACAGTTCAGTAATCTAGGAAATGTATTTTTGTGTTCCCAGGGATGTATAACTCTTTATTAAACATGATGTCATCTTACATTGTTTATATGCAGCTCAATCTCTACCAACAATTGTTTTACTATTTATTCTGCATTAGCAATAAACTGTTCCAAAATATTTTTTATTTAAGGGGCTCCATTATTGAAGAATAGCATACAATATGGTTAATGAGATTTTAAAGTGTTCTGGGTACTAAACAGAGCTAACTAATGTAAACCATCAATTTCAACATTTTTCTCTGTTAACTAGTTTAAAATATTGAACTGAATAGACATACAGTTATTTCCTTATAATCATCAAGAAAATCAGAAGAAATATATAAATTATATTTTTAATATCTAAATTTTCACAAGACCCTTACTTAAGATCTAAGTTTTAATTGTCAGTTTGTTAGCTTACTTTCTAAGAGGTTCTAAATAGAGCACTATAAATGGTAGAAATAGCTGAAAATAATGTAGCCTGCTTACAGTGAGACAGAAACACAGAGTTATTAGTAATATCCATATTCTAGTCCATCAGACTGCTGTCTACGTAAGACGACTGCTACCTACTTAGGAGAGTTTAAGAAAGCTGAAACCATTACCACATTGCAAAACAACAAGGATCTAAACCTTTTTTTCATGGACTTTGCTAGTTCATGGACTATTTATTTAAATTTATTTTCAATCTTCAATATAAAGCAATGATTGCTGCATTAATCAACAAATGAGAATAGTGCATACCAAGGAAAATACATTTATTTTACACTTACAATGTGCTTGGTATTCAATAATCTTCTATCCATTATTTAATATAAAGAATACTCATAATAACCTTGTGATGTGATAACCAATGGCACATTGATAACGAGTGGTCATTACTGAGCATCTTCTTGGTACGTATCAAGCAAATCACACAAAGCACCTGCTCTCTTCCAGTTTATAAGACAAAGAAATCCATATTTTCCCTCCACTATTTCTTCTTAGATTTTGGCTTGCTGTGACAATATGTATATACATCTAAACTTGTACTTTTAGGACCCACCAAAAAGATAATTTAGTTTTTAACCATTACTTTCATTTAAAAACTTCAGTTTGCTCTAAAAAAAATCTTGTGCTGGAGAGTGGGATGGAAATGTAGTCAGTGTTGGAGGGTTCAGAGACTTTTTTTAAAAATTAGATAACTAGCACTTCTTTACATATGGATTGTCTCATCGGCCTACTTAATTGAACCTAACATAATTTACTTGTCCTCCTTAATCAGTAATGATGTCAATAAAAAGTGAAACAATTTAATGGTAGAATACCATTTGCCTAAGCAATTATGCAGAAACAACTCTGAAATGAAAGATTTTATGCTATGAGGATCTCAACATGGCATACATTTAGTTGAACAAAAGAAAAAGTAGATTAAGGCATGTAAGGGAAAGAGAAAAAATGTAAAATATATACTGGGGGAAAAAAGCTTGTGGCTGAAGCTTGAAATGCAAAATACATATATATAAAACAAAAATTCAAGTTATGAGCCCTTCGTCTCAATAGGCTTTCTTCCCTTGTCCTTCATAGCTGAAGGTTGCTTAGAATTCATAGGATTTTGACACTGCTATTACATAAGATACGAAACTGAGAGCAAATAATAACTCCATGTTCAGCTGAGAGCCACCACATGTCAGTTGAAATAGCTACCAAAAAAAAAACTAATATGGGCTGAAGAATGTGGAAAATAGTATTAACTAGTATTAACATTTGTTGGTATCTGTCTTATTTTTTATCCCGCACATTTCTAGTTTTACTCTTAGAGGATTTACCACTATTTTATGAAATGTCTTAATGACTTCGTTTTTTTAAGCACATTATTTTAAGTTAATAGTTCTTGAATAAAGAACAGCATGAATGTTTGTAATTTTTGGATTTTACCTGACACAGAGCCTAAAACAAGGACTTGGATGACATATTTGGGAGGCAATTCCAGGAAGCAAGGGTGAGTGAATAGGGTAAATGAGAAAGTGAGAGAAGCAAACTCAATAAAGCCCAGTTTTCCAGCTGCTTAGTGCTGTGGGCAAAAGAAGCTATCTGAGTAAATGTGTGGAAATCATGGCCTGTGGCCAGGGCATTTATCTACTGACTCCAGACACCCTCAAGGCATTCAGTGTCCCTCATTCCAGGATGAGAGACCTGCTGCTTGCAGGAAAGCACTGAGGCACAGACGCTGAGAGTGGGCCACTTTTGAGAGGAAAAGTTGACATTGTTTGCAGAAACTGTTCACCATAGCTGTTGCTGAAATCTGACATGGGCTGAAAGAATGAGTGGGTCACCTAAAACATCTGCTAAAATGATTAATCTGAGCCACTGTTTATTACTGATAAACAAAAGTTAGTTTATTGCCAGTGGTCTTCAAAATTTGTAATTTTTGATGTAGTCATTTTATTGCTCAAATTCCTTGAGGAATGTCTAAACTTCTAAATTCCTACCTAAGTCTTTCAATTTCATCCTTTCTACATTTTCAGTCTCATCACCTTCCAAAGTTTCACATATCTACCTTTATCCTCAGCCATACTAATGTTTTGCAGTTTCCCAGCTACAACATGCTATTTTCTATTCTTTTGTGGAGCTGAGATAAGAGATCGCAAAGATCAAATCAGTTGTAAGTAAATTTTTACAAGCCATGGTAAAGGAAATGAATTTTTTTACTAATATGAAGTATTTCAAACTGGGGAGAAAATTACCTGCTTTACATTTTTAAAAGATGTTTCCCGTTGTTATATAGAATGGTTTGGGCAGAGGAGAGGAGCAAGAATAGAAGCAGGAAAGTCATTAAGAAGTGACTCTAGTAGTTCACATGGAAGATGCTGGTATCTTAGGTTAGGTGATAGCAGTGCAAATATAGAGAAAAGGATGGATGGGTGATTTTGGTGGTGGTAGTATTGACTTTGACAATATGTTGGATCTGACTTGAGTAGAAAGGAAAAGAGCAAGCGAACATGCTCTAGCTTTGACGTGAGAACTGAATGGAATACAGTAAACATTTACATATGTTGGAAAGCCTGTTATGTTTTGGCCATACTAAATATAAGATGCTTTTCAGAGAGCCTAGTGGAGATCAAAAGTGCTTGGTTTTATGAGCTGAGAGCTTAGAGGAGAGATAGAAGTTAATGAGATCAGTTTTGGAATTATTAGCATATTGATAGTATTTTAAACTGTGGAATCAGAAAACATCATGTATGAAAAGAAAGTAGATGAGAAGAGAGGGGCCCAGAGTCAAGTTTAGAGTCCCACAATATTTAGAGTTCAGGCAGAGGAAGTGAATCCAGCAAAAGAAATTGAGAACAGAAAGTGAGGTACAACAAAACCAGAAGAACAGGGTGTTCCTGAAGCCAATACAGTATTTCAAAACGGAGAGAGTTGTCACTGATGGCAAATGCTCAAATGCTGCTAAGGTAATGAAAAACTGCCCAACACCAATAACCTTCAGGGAAATTCAAATTAAAACCACAATGAAATACTACCTCACGTCTGTCAGAAGGGCTATTACCAAAAAGACAAAAGATAACAAGTGTTGGCAAGGATGTGGACAAAAGAGAACCCTGGTATGCTGTTGGTAGAAATATAAATTAATACAACCATTATAGAAGACAGTATGGAGAGTTCTCAAAAAATGAAAAATAGAACTACCATATGATTCAGCAATTCCATTTATGGGCATAGAGTCAAAGGAAATGAAATCAGCATCTCAAAGAGATATCTGGACTTCCGTCCTCATCGGCGCATTATTCACAGCAGCCATTATTCAAGTGTGATATCTATGCCACTTTTCTTGATCGTTTTATCTGTTGTTTATACACACACATACACACACACACGTATGAATGTATATACATGCAAACAATGGGATACTATTCAGGTGTTTCTTTTTTTTTTAAAGAAAATCCTGTTATTTGCAACAACACAGATGAACCTAAAGGACATTATGTTACGTTAAATAAGCTGGGTACAGAAAGAAATGTGCTGCATGATAACAATTATATGTGGAATATAAAGAAGTCAAACTTAGAAAGGTAGATGGAAAAATAGGGGCTATCAAGAAGTGGTGGCTTGGGTGGGCAAGTGGAATGTGGAGATGTTGATCCAAGGATATAAGGTTTCAGTTAGGAGATTAAGCCTGGATATCTATTGTACATCACGGTAACTACAGTTAATAATAATGTAGCAAAAATTAAGAATTGCTAAGATAGTAGATTCTAAATGTTCTCATCACAAAAAAGATGTAGATCTGTGTGAGGTGATATATTCATCAGCATGATGCAATCATTCTGCAATACATATATATTGAACGATCAATGTACACTATAAATATATAATAAAAATCTATAACAAATAAGGTCATATATAAATAAAATAAAATGTCAGTTTAAGAAAAATAAGTTGAGCAAAATGAGGACCAAAGAGTAGTCATTGAATTTGGCAAAATAGATATTCTGGATAAACTAGAAAAGATTATCTTTGCTAGAGTGGGTAGGCAGAAAGCCTGACTGGAATGAATTAAAGAGAGACTCGGAGAGGAGATACCTAGCCCCTTGGCTTCTTCATTGAATGAAACATTCTAGTCTTTTTGCTGAGTTCCTCCTATTCCTTGAAGGAAGTTGTCTTCAAAGTGGTTCTTTCTAAAATAGTCTCATGCTGATATCTCCACATCAGGTTCCATATGTATTATCTGGGAAACATTCATCCTTTTTGAAGTTGTGATGGGAATACAGTTACTTTCCAAACACCATTATGTACTTTGCTGCCATAGGCACAATAGCCAGTCTCTTGCCAATTAAGTCTGAACTCAGTTACAAGTCTCTAGTATCAAACTTATGTGGCCTACTTAAAGCTACTCCAACCCTCATCCCACTCCCTGACAAGTCTTGATCTTGGGAGAATATCCCTGTGTCCTACCTACAAAATGTGTGAGAATATGGTACTGGGATGAAAAAACAGTGGGAAAAGGAGAATGCCACACCTGTTCAACAAAATGTTTTTCAAGGAAATTCCCTCTCCAATTGTTCACTGAACTCTAAACTTCTGTAAAACTTTTTAGCGGTGCCTATTTGGAGATGAACTAACAATTATTAAATCAGGCTGAGTGTGGTGGCTTATGCCTGTAATCCTAGCACTTTTGAAGGCCAAGGCAGGAGGATTGCTTGAGCCCAGAGGCTCAAGACAAGCTTAGGCAACGTAGCAAGACCTCCATCTCTACAAAAATATAGAAAAAATTAGCCAGGCATGGTGGCATGCACCTGTAGTCCTAGCTGGTTAGGAGGCTGAGGTGGGAGAATCGCTTGAGCCTGGGCAACTGAGGCTGCAGTGAACTTGACCATGCCACTGTATTCCAGCCTGGGTGACAGAGCAAGACCTCAGTCTCAAAAAAAAAAAAAAAAAAAGAAAAAGGAATTCTTAAATCAATTATTAGCCATCTCCTTTACATGTACTATTTAAGCAACAACATCAGTGAAGGCTCAGTCAGGAAGGGAGAAACATAATGTAAGATGGAATTTTTGTAGGAATTATACATTACAGCAGTCATCAACACCTTTTCTGTAAAGAGCCAGCAATAAATATTTTGGTTTGCAGGCCCAAAGGCTTCTGTCACAACTACTCAACTCCGCTATACAGAAGAGAGCAACCACAGACGATACAGAAACAAGTGAGAATAATTGTTTTAATAAAATTTTATTTAAAAAAAATACACAATGGGTCTGCAGATACTTTGCCCATCCCTGTTTTAGACAAGAGTATAAAATTGCTGGGGAGGTGGGTTTTCAGAGGGAGGTGTTGGAGCATTGCAGATAAAGTCACTAAACAGTCATCTTGAAGCACTGGTGCAGAGGACCACTAGGAGTTGGTGGTGACATCTGGGTAGACAAGCAAGAGGTTATGGAGGGATCTATGGGGAAGATGTCTCAGTGTGGCCTCTGTTATCCGCACCTGGGGGCAGGCTTGGAACCACCGTTGGTCCTCAAGGTCAACAGTTGGGAAGAAGAGCTGGTGGAGCAGAGGAAAGTGAGGAAAAGCTGAGCGCCTCTGTAGTTGTCATTGCCTCTCAGACTTAGATCTTTCTGAGAGTGAAGGCCCCTGATTCCATTTAACCTCCTAATATGGGATTTCCTCTTCTATCCAACTCTAAGCTGGAAGGATACAGATTAAGGAGTTTATGGGAAACATAGCTCCTAGTTCAATACAGTTGACACTAGAACAAATTGGTGTGTTCCGTCTTTGGATCTCAGCTGAAATTGAGGAACAAATATTCTCATTTTCGCGTAATGTAACTGTGAGAAAATAAACCTGGATTTATTCCCATGTTTCAAAGCCGCAGGTTCATGAAACATGGAAATATGTATAACATAAAGATAGAGAATGTTTGTTTTACTTCTCTTAGAAATATTTAGATTAGGCCAGGCACAGTGGCTCACGCCTGTAATCCCAGCACTTTGGGAGGCTGAGGCAGGCAGATCACGAGGTCAGGAGTTGGAGACCAGCCTGGCCAGCATGGTGAAACCCCGTCTCTACTAAAAACACAAAAATGAGCCAGGAGCAGTGGTGGGCACCTCTAATCCCAGGTACTCAGGAGACTGAGGCAGGAGAATTTCTTGAACCCGGGAGGTGGAGGTTGCAGTGAACCGAGATTGTGCCACTGCACTCCAGCCTAGGAGACAGAGCAAGACTTCATCTCGAAAAAAAAAAAAAAGAAAGAAAACTTGGCATTTATATTTCAAAAGAAATGAGTCCCGGAACCTTAGAGACATCTCCATGTTGGGAAACCTGGAGACACTGAACTTACTGGTTCCTAGAGAGAATTATTTGTATATAAAAGAGCTAGAGTGTGCGTTCCTTCCATTACATATCCAAGGAGCCTCTCTCAGAAGGGAAGCGGGGAAATTGGTTTCTTTTCTTTTTGTAAGCAAAAAACTATTTTTTTCTGTTTTCCTCATTCAACAAATAAAATCAGACAATCATGTAAGACATTTCTCCATTTGGCTCTCACTGCATCAATCCACAGGGTTGCAGGGCCCAGTGGACCTATGCTGCAAAGTTAATCTGGCTATAAGTACTTTTCTGGGCTATTTGTTTTTACACTGAGTTTTGAGACGTTTTGATACATTCCGAATACAAGTCGTTTATCAGATATATGGTTTGAAAATATTGTCCCCCTATCTATGGTTTGTCTTTTCATTCTCTCAGTACTGGTTTTTGAATTTCTTAGTTTTTATGAGGTCTAATCTATGAATTTTATCTTTTCCTAAACAAGGTCACAAGGATTTCCTCCTATTTTATTCTAGATATTTGATTGCTTAAAGTTTTACATTTAGGTCTCTGATCCATTTTGAGTTTATTCTGGTATCATGCTCTTATTAATTACAGTGCTGATTAGTAACATAAGTTGATTATGTTGACTAACTGGTCATACTTTTTTTTTTTTTTT
>NW_012120710.1:3178169-3191740 GCF_000951035.1 Colobus angolensis palliatus | reverse complement strand
TTTTTTAGTAGAGACGGGGTTTCACCGTGTTAGCCAGGATGGTCTCGAACTCCTGACCTCGTGATCCGCCAGTCTCGGCCTCCCAAAGTGCTGGGATTACAGGCTTGAGCCACCATGCCTGGCCGATCATACGTTTAAAGCAATAATTTGCATGCATCATACCACAAAATCTTTCATAAGGCTATCATCCAAATGCAGTATTTGAAAACTTCCAATGTTTTTTTCAATAGGAACTAAAAAAAAAAATAGAAGACTAAGATCAAACCGTTTATATTCTACCCCCTGTTTTTTAACATTTTATTTTGAGGTAACTGTAGACTCAGACATAGTTGTAAGAAATCATACGAAGAAGAGCCTATGTGCCATTTACCCAAAGGTAATCCTGCACCTCTACAGTACAATACCACAAGCAGGAGTTTGACATTCATACAATCCACTGACCTTATTCAGATTTCAACAGATATACATATATACACATCTGAATCTTATTCAGATTTCAACAGATACATATATATGTGTGTGTGTGTTTAATTCTATGTATTTTATAACACATGTAGATTTTTTGACTATGACTACAGTCAAAATACCAGTTATATCATAAGTATTTCTTGTGCTACCCTTCTATAGCAACAGCCACCTCCCACCCTCCAACTTCCATAAAGCTGGCAACCACTAATCTATTCTTCATCCCATAATTTTGTCATTTTAAAATGTTATATAAATGGAATAACGTATTATGGAAAATTTGGGATTGCCTTTTTCGCTCAGCAAATTTCCACTGAATTGCTTTTACATTTTTGTCAAAAATTTGGGTATGTTTGTATGGGTGAAGTTCTGCTTTTTCTATTCACTTTCATTGATCTGTGCGTCAATTTCTTCACCAATACCACATTGCTTTTTTTTTTTTTTTTAATCAGTGTAGCCATATAGTAAGCGTTAATAGCAGGTATAGTAATTCCTTCTACTTTATTCTCATTTTTCAAGGTTGTTTTAGCTATTCCAGTCCTGTGCTTTTCTACACAAAGTTTAGGAGGAACTTGCCTATGTCCACAAAAAAGCTTATGTGCATTTTGATAGAAATTATAATATTCTACAGATCAATTTGGGGAGTCTTCTGTCCTCTTTCAAAAAGCACCAGATCTTTCGAAATTCATGCCACAAGACAAAGCTTCATGCTAATCTTTTTTTTGTGGCTATCTGCTCTCACTCATTCATTGATTGCTTTAGTACATACGTCACTCTCTTTCCTCAACCCTTTCTCTTGATTTCTTTCAAAGACACCATCTTTGAAAGTTTGATTTTAGAAGAGATTCTTATATATGCAGTTCATTTACTTTCTCATGTCATGGCAGCAATTTTGTTGCTACATTAAAATTTCTAATGCAATTTTTTTCAACAAATATGGCTGGAATAATAAGGTGTCTATACGCAAAAGATGAGTCTTAATCCATAATTATGGCTGATAATCCATGGCATCTACTATGGAACAAACATTAAGAAATAACACACCAATTGAGAGGATACCTTTTATTTCTAGTATATTGCACTTATTTTTATTTAAGAATGGTTAAGGCAAATTAAAAAAAGGAAATGACACCACCACACAACCACTACACACATGCATACAACACAAATGACCTTTAAAATCTCTACTTTAAAATTGCAAACTGAATCTAATTTGCACTTTCTTTATCTGAGTAAAAATTTGTTGAGGCAAATCTGTTTTTTACAAAAACACATCGCTTCATACTGGTTTTCTAATAGCTAAAATGTGTGAAGGAATTAATACCAAAAAATGGTAAAATAGAATCAAGTGAAAATTAAAGCCCCATGAGAAGTATGCCTTAAAAATCAGGACAAATCTGTGCTAAAAGATTTGATATTTTCTGATGAAGGTCGTATTTAAGGAGTGAAGATTTTCAGTGGGTGTCTGTCAAGATCTGTAGCAATTTCAATTTCAGCGTTAAAGATGAGCAAAATGAACAACCTTTTAGGAACGCTAACTAATAATCAACCTGTTTGTAAAAGAGGTTCATTTTCTGCCAGACTGAAATCGTGGATGATATATTAATTTTGTCTTCCCCTCACTGGAAGGGCATTTGGAAAGATAAAAGCAAGAAACCTCAGTTGTCAGTGTATGAGGATGGTTGAATTTTTCTTCTCTTCATATTGAATCAACCTTTCATTAGATTTGGCAGTTAATTTGTCATTTTCCTGGCACACCACAGCCCCTAAAAGAGATGATTGGGGTAGCTTTTATTACTTTTGTAAAATATGTAGAAACAAAATTTTCTTGTAGTAAGTTTATGCCAGTCAACAAAAAACCCCCAATGTATCCATTGTAATGTACAGGGTTACATTAGTGAAAGCAGGAAGAATGGAACTCGGGAAAGAAGTGTTTTAAAATAGGCTGAATATGAGGATGAATATAGAGGTAGAAAACGGAAATCTATGAACATAAACAAAAGATTTTTTTTTTTTTTTTTTTGAGACGGAGTCTCGCTCTGTCACCCAGGCTGGAGTGCAGTGGCCAGATCTCAGCTCACTGCAAGCTCCGCCTCCCGGGTTCACGCCATTCTCCTGCCTCAGCCTCCTGAGTAGCTGGGACTACAGGCGCCCACCACCTCGCCCGGCTAGTTTTTTTTTTTATTTTTTTAGTAGAGACGGGGTTTCACCGTGTTAGCCAGGAAGATCTTGATCTCCTGACCTCGTGATCTGCCCGTCTCGGCCTCCCAAAGTGCTGGGATTACAGGCTTGAGCCACAGCGCCTGGCCCAACAAAAGATTTTTTAAAGACTGTTCTATCCTATGTACCTCAGCACATGTTCTCATTTGGAGGAAAATAAGATAAAATTAATTTAGATGATTTATTGCTTTCTAGAAAAAATAACAATATTTGACTCTTTCTTGAAAACGCTGATCACTAAAGGCAGAACATTGAATAAACACTTAAATGTTATGCATTGCTGACAGTGCACACTGTTTCTTTAATTACTTTTCATGATCACATCACAGATATACTGTGAACGTGCAGCACCAAAGGAGTGATGAGGGACATTCTTGCTGGATGACTGTTGCATGAATTTGCTTGCTCTCTCAGGACTTGGTACATTAGGTTGTATTTGTGCTAAAATGGTCTGGTTACCCTCAAGCTGGCCTCCTGCTCTAGCAGTCACTCTTACTCATCCTGAAGAAAAATGATGCTGTCTTTAGCCCTTCAACCACCATTTATGCTTCCACACACAGCAATTTGGTTTCTGCCTGTGTTTTCCACTAAATCTGTACTTGCTAAGGTCATTTGCTGGCGGTCAAACCAATGGCTTATTTTCACATCGAATCATGATGTCTTTCTTGTGCACTCCAAAGCCCTGTATTCTCTTAATATTCAGTTTGGGGGTACATGCTTATTAGGGAAATGGTTTGTACTCAATATTATTAAAATGAGATATAAATTAGTATATAAAAATCACCTTTTGTTAGAATATAACAATTTATATATAATATAGGTGAAATTAATAGTTTTTCTCAAAATACCAAAAATAGAAAATATCTTATTCAATTCTCTTTCCTCTCCAATCTATATTTCCATATTATTTTTTCCCAAGCAATAGAACGAAATAAGGTCACTTTATTTTTTTAATCCAAAAATGTATTTGCTTTAAATTATAATGGAAAAAAAACTCCATAACATAGCATCAATTATTTTTCTAGATTTGACATTTAGCTAACTTTCTAGACTTATCTCCACTACTTATGCTGTCTAGCCTCACTTGTCCTTTGTTATCTCCCAAATATAGAAAGTGCTTCATTCCTTCTTGTTTTGGCTTGTGCTGTCTTCCTTCTGTATGTGTGTGTGAGAGAGAGCGAGAGAGAGATTGATTTACTTTTTATTATTTTGAGTAACTCAACTATTTTAGGTGTACAGTTTGGGGATATTAAGTACATTCATATTGTTGTGCAACCATCACCACCATTCATCTCTAAAACCCTTTTTGTTTTGCAAAGCTGAAACGTTATATTCATTAAACAATTACTCCCCAATCCTTTCTCTCCTAGCCAGTGGCAATTTCCATTACGCTTTCCATCTCCATAATTTTGACTACTCAACGTACCTCATATAAGTGGAATAATACAGTATTTGTTATTTTGTGATTGACTTATGTCCTACATGCATCTGAGAAGAATGTGTATCCTGTTGTTGGTGGGTAGAATGTTCTGTATATATATATTAGATATAGTTGGTTTATTATGGGTTCAAGTTCACTAATTAATTAGTTATAATTCTGTCTGGTGTTTCTATCCATTACTGAGAGAGGATATAGAAGTCTCTGAATATTATTGTAGAACTGTGTATTTCCATTATTGAGAGTTGAGTATAGAAGTCTCTGAATATTATTGTAAAACTGTTATTTCTCCCTTTAGTTCTGTCATTTCTTACTTCATATATTTTAGTAATCTGCTATTAAATGTGTGTAGTCAAGGTTCTCTAGAGGGACAGAACTAATGGAATGGAACTTATTAAGAATTAACTCACACAATCACAAGGTCCTACAATGGGCGGTCTCCAGGCTAAAGACGAAGGAGAGCAAGTTTGACTTCCAAAACTGAAGAACTTGGAGTCTGTTGTTTGAGAGCAGGAAGCTTCCAGCATGGTAAAAAGATGTAGCCAGGTCAGTCTTGCCTTTCCGTGTTTTTCTACCTGCTTTATATTCACTGGCAGCTGATTAAATTGCACCCACCAGATTAAGTGTGGGTCTGCCTTTCCCAGCCCACTGACTCAAATGTTAATCTTTGTTGGCAACATGCTCACAGACACACCCAGGATCAATACTTTGTATTCTTCAATCCAATCAAATTGACACTCAGTATTAATCATCACAAAAAATAAACATATTTATAATTGTCTCTTTGCCATGTTGAATTTTTTATTAATATGTAATACCCTTGTTTGTCTCATAATCTTTTTAAATTTAAAGTCTATATTGTCTGGTATTAGTATAGCCATTCTTCTGAATTTTTATTACTGTTTGCATAGAATATCCATTTTCAGCCTTTCAACTTATTTGTTTCTTGGGCTCTAAAGTGAGTCTCTTGTAGACAGCATATAGTTGGATAATGTTTTTTTCATCCATTTTGCCAATCTCTGTCTTTTGATGGGAAGATTTAATTCATTTACATTAAAGCAATTACTGATAAGTACTAGGGTCTTACTTCTGTCATTTTGATTTTGTTTTCTATATAGTAGTCCCCCCTTACCCATAGGGGATGTGTTCCCAGACCCAAAGTGGATGCCTGAAATCATGGATAGTACTAAACTCTATATACACTATAGTTTTTCCTACACATAACCACCTAAGGTAAAGTTTAATTTATAAATTAGGCACAGAAGGAGATTAACAAAATACAATAATAATAAAATGGAGGAATTATAGCTATATACTATAATAAAAATTATGTGAACGTGGTGTTTCTTCCTCAAAATATTTATTGTATAGTCCTCACCCTTCTTGTGATGAAGTGAGATGACAAAATCCCTATGTGATGAGATTTATGAGGTGAATTATATAGGCATTATGACACAATTGGAAAAGTCCAAACATAAACAATTCATAAATTTTAAATTGCATGTCATTCTGAGTAGCAGGATGAAATCTTTACCTGGATTGTCATTAGTCACCTAATAACCGTCTTGGTTAGCAGCTTAATTGTCATAGTATTACAGTACTTATGTTCAAGTAACCCTTATTTTACTTAATTCTGGTTCAAAAGCACAAGAGTACTGATTAACATTTTTGAATTGCAGGTCACTATGGGAACTGAAACCACAGAAAGTGAAACCCTGCCTATGGGGAACCACTCTATGCCTTACAGCTGTTTTCTTCCTCATATTCTGCATTACCATTTTTTTTCTGTTTAGCTAATTTTTTTTTGTAGTGAAATATTTCTATTCATTTCTCTTTCCTTTAGTGTATACTCTTTAGCTATTTTTCTGTAGTTACCATGGGGATTACATGTAACATACTAAAGTTGTTACACCAGTTTGAATTTATACCATTTCACTTTAATAACATAAAAATTCTGCACCTTTAACAACTTCAGCACTGCCTTTTTTAGTTGCTGATGTTACAAAATTATATCTTTACACACTGTGTTTTAAGAAACAAACTAATACATTTTAATGTATTCATCTCTAACATTACATAGAAAACAAAATGTTCATTTACAAACTACAGTTATAATAACACTAACTTTGACACTAATAATTTTTTAAATGTATAAGTCTCTTAAATAGAGTAGAGAACAAAAACTGGAATCATACATCAAAGTTATCACAACACTAGCTTTTATAATTGCACATGTATTCACTTTTATTGAGATCTTTATGTCTTATTATGTAGTATTCTTTAATTTCAACCTGCAGGGCTCCCTTTAGCATTTCTTGCAGGGCAGTTCTAGTGATAAGCTTTTGAAATATAGTTTTGCCAGCTATAGAATATTTTTAATTTTGTTAGTATATTGTAGTTATATATGTTTATGGGGTACATGAGATATTTTGATACAGGCATACAATATGTAATAATCACATCATGAAAAGATGGGGTATTCATTCCCTAAAGCATTTATTCCTAGTGTTACAAACAATCCAATTATTCTTTTTTAGTTATTTCAAAATATACAACTAAATCAGTTATACAGTTCTTGGTTGACAGGTTGTTTCTCTGTTTGTTCTTTGAGAAGTTTAAATATATCAGTCCACTGCCTTCTGGATCTAAAGTGAGTCTCTTGTAGACAGCATATAGTTGAATCATTTTAAAAACTCTTTTTCTGATCTCTGCCTTTTGATTGGAGAGTTTAATTAATTTACATTAAAAGCAATTACTGATAAGTAGGGACCTACTGCTGCCATTTTGCTATTTTTTCCTATACATTAGTCACCCTTATCCATAGGGGAAATGCTCCAAGGTTTCTGATGAGAAATTTACTGGTAATAGTATTGAGATCTTTTTCATGTGGTAAGTCACTTCTCTAAAGCTGCTTTCAACATTACCTGTTTTGGGATTTTGATACTTTGATCATAATGTATCTCACTTTGAGTATCTTTGAGTTTATTCTACTTAGAATCTATTGAGCTTCTCAGATGTTTATTTCCATATCTTTCATTGTATTTGAAAAGTTTTCAGCCATTATTTCTTCAAATATTCTCTTCTGCTCTTCCCCTCTGAGATTTTCATAATGTATATGTTGATCTGCTTGATGGTGTTTTATTTCAATCTTTTTTATTTCTGTTTCTCAGACAATAATTTCCATGGTCCTATCTTCAGGTTAGCTGATTTTTCTGCTTCATCAAATTTACTCCTGAATCCCTCTAGTGACTATTTCATTTCAGTTATTTTCTTTGTCAGCTCCAAAATTTCTTTTTTTCTTTCTTTTTAGGTTTTCTATCTCTTCATTTATGTTTCTATTTTTTCCATACATTATTTCCTGGCATTCTTAGTGTCTTGCTTTGGTTCTTTCAGCATCTTTGAGACAGTTGTTTAAAGTCTGTGTCTCATAGATCCACTATCAGTTCTTTGTCAGGGGCAGTTTGTGTGGTTTTTCCTTTGAATGAGCCATATTTTACTGGGTTTTAAATATGCTTTATGATTTCTGGTGAAAACTAGACATGTTAATCTAATGATATACCAACTCTGGAAACTGGATCCTTCCTCTTCACCAGGATTTGCTGCTTTTTTTTGTTGTTTCTTGGTTGTTGTAGGCTATCTATCTCTGTGCCAAGGATAAGCCAGAAAGGCAAACTTAATGTCTTCTCTCTGGTCTTTGCTGAGCCAGTGCCTTCCCCTGGGCATGAGTGGTGACTTTCTAATTTTCTTGTATATGTGGTTTCTTTTCAATGAGCTAGTCTTCAATTTCTGGCTCACAAAGTGGAAAAAAAGAAAAATTAAGGTGAAGGGGAAGTCATTGGCCCTTTCATATCCCTGGAAGTCACTTCAGCCAGAAGGGGAAGGGCTTTCAACAGTGGGAAGAGGTAAAACAACAGTGGCTTTAGCCTCTTTGTGCATCTGCAATCAGAAGTAACAATCAGGGCATAGATCCCCAGTATATGAAATAAAGGGTCCTTTTTGGGCACCCAGGCTTCTTCAAGCTATGTTCAAGCTATTCCAGGGACATGTTCAGATCTAATAGTCATGTGGCTGAGAGGTGGGGGATGGATGGTTTTGTGCCAAGAGCTGAAATTTACTGAAATTAACTGCAAGTTATCATCCAAGTCTTCAACTGCAAGCCTTCGATACACTGTAGAGCTCTAAAACAGTTACATCAGGCAGATTGTGCCAGTGAAATTATTGTCTAGTTAGGGAGAAAGACTTCACATGCTTTATACCCCACCATCTTCCAGGAATCCACGCTGTACTATCTTCTCTTTAGGGGGTTAAACATGCTCCTCACAAAAACAAAATCTCACTTAATATTCAAAAATCAAGAAAGTGTCAACTCTCGCCTCTACCTCTGATCTTAGTAATTAATTATACTCTCCTCCATGAATCCATAGTCTCTGCTAGGTGATATTTACCATACAGCATTTACGTTTATGATATTCATGCTTGTTTTTAAACATGTCTGCATGAGAAACACCTGGACAGCTTGGTTAACAAAAAAGGAAAACATAGATTCTTGGAGAAGTAACTCTAGAGCTATTGAATCATAATTTCTGAAGATGATGTCCAGAATTACGTTTTTTCTCAATGTTCAACATTATTTGCTTTTGATAATTTGCTAACAGTGATAAAGCCTCAATCACATGTACCACTTTTAAAATTAGAAATGTAGTCAACTGTTCCTCTCCCTTTCAAAGAGCATGAACTATTGGCAAGAGGGTGAAGGCTGAAACATTGTCAAAATAAATTTGTTCCTAAGAAAATGGGAATGGATATTATAAAAACAACCACAAAGTTCATTACAAGTATACAACAGGTTTTTCAATCATTAAACCTGTTGCTATGCATCCATTAGTACTACATGCTGCAATAAACAATCTTGTACACATCTTTACATCCATGTACTTTTGCTTCCTATAAAGTGTGTGAAAGCTGTGAGAATCAAAATGGAGCCACTTATTTTGAAAACCCTGACAAATGGAGCTGGGGAAGGCCATGAAGGGAGGGTTCCCACGCATGTGTGTCTGATAAAATAACTATCACAAAACACTCTGCATAAAAACACAATCTTGCACAAAGGCCACCACAGCCTCACACACACACACACACACACACACACACACACACGATACTTCCATGAGGATATCTGCCCAGCAACTGCCTGTCTAGCTTTGGACTGATGCCACCCTTATTATTGATACTTGTAGCCAAGGGTAATTTTTTCAAAAAAATTTATGTGACCCTCCTCATTTTTCCTTTAAAAACCTTGTGTTCCTCTACCTCCCTGAATTTGCTTATGCTTATCCTATTGGAATGCTTATTCACAAATAAATATTGTCAAATCTAGAAGTGAAGTGAGGGGTCAAAGGGTAAGGTTCTAATTTCAATAAATATTGTGGGTTACTCTATAAAAACTATAATAATTCTTATTTCAATGAGCTATATATGAGAGGAGCACTTTACCTATATTGCTGATAGCAATGAGAAAATTTAGTGTAGTGGTTAAAGGAGCAATCTCTAGAGTCAGTCTGCTAGGGATCAATTACAGCTCTGCAACTTTTCATCCGTGAGACCTTGAGTAAATTACTAAATTGCTATATTCCTTGGTTTAATTGGGTGTAAAATAGGACTAATAATACCAGTATTGAAATATTAGACTAATACTAGTCTTAGTCATATACATGTTATAAAAAATATATGACTTAATATACATAGAACATGAGAACAGTCCCTAGCATAAATCAGTACTTGATTATAATGTTGGCTATTATTAACAGTTTGTATGATCAATATTTTTATATTTACCAATCTGATATAGAAAAAGTATTCTATAACTTTTAAAACAATTTACATTTCCTTATTACTAGATTGAACCAGTTTTCATATGTTTATTTGACATTTACATTTACTTTACTGTGAATTTCCTATTCATATTTCTAATAATTCTGTTACTAATTATCATTTATTTCTTAACTTGTAGAAATATTCTGTACATTAAATATTTTTCTAATCTATGGAAAAGCTTTTGACTTTACTATATCTTTTGTCAATGCTGTTTATTGTCTTGTCTTATTGCAAATGTTTTAAAACTTTCATGTTGACTAATAGTAATAACAACACCCATAGTGATCATAGGCATCTCTGTCTGATTCCTATTTTAATAAAAACGGCTTTAAAAGTTCACTTTTTAGAATCTTTCTGGTTGGACTTTGGTGAAGATTCTGTATTATACTTAAAAGTTTTTAAAATTTATATTTTATTTAACAGTTTAATCAGGAAAGACTGCTGAATTATTTGAAATGCCTTTTTAGAATGTGACGGTATAATTACAGTTTTTAAAATGCTATGTTGTGTTTACATAATGATATAATTTGATAATTAACTATTGACTACCTTTGCATTCATAAGATATTCTTTCATAGGTAATACTCCAGTGTTCTTTTGACACACAGCTAATTTCCAAATTGCTAATACTTTGCCTTTTAAAAATCTGTAGTCATAAATGCTATTTCTCTAGTTAAAAGTGAGATTTAGTCAGTCTTTATAAGGCTTAGCATTACTGTTATGCTATTCCTATCTTTTCCTCATTGGAATAGCTTAAGTAGTGTTGGTATTATCTCTTCTTAAAAAAATCAAAAGAATATTAGAATACTTACACACCAGTCACTGATCTACATGCTTCACTCTTATGAAGACATTTAATCTTTTTGATGTTTCTTATATGTCAAAAGCTATAATTAACATCCTAATTTCACAAATGAAGAAACCTGGAAATAAAGAAATCAAACCATATGTGTCTAGAGACATACAGGAAAAAAAAAGATAACATAAAAAAAAAACTAAGACAAGAACCTCAGGCAGTCATATTCTAGAACTTAAGCATTATTAAGTTCTATTCTCTAGCATAGAACCGCTATCCTATGCTGTCTCAGCTGAATCCATCTGTTAATACCCTTCCAATTTTTTTCTATGGCAATTGATATATTTAATTTTTCTACTTCATTCATTTATTCATTCATTAATTCAAAAATTGGTTCATTCAAAAGTATTTGCTGAATGCCTATGACATGCCACTGTCTGTTCTAGGCACAGGGATAGATATAGTAGTAAACTAAACAGAGGGCCCTGCTCTCATAGAAGTGATGCTATGGCTTGGGCATGTCTCCTCCAAAATTCAGGTGTTGAAATTTAATGGGCAACATGATATTATTAAGTATTATTGTAGGGCCTTTAAGAAGTGATTAGAGCATGAGGGCTCTTTTCTCATGAATGGGATAGGTCTTTTATCAAAATGGCTTTACTCAGTGTTTGGCCCTCTTGCCCATGTGCGTTCTGCCATCTTAGGACACAGCACTTCTCCTTTTAGAGGATGCAGCAACAAGGTGCCATCTTGGAAGCAGAGAACAGCCCTCACCAGACAACTAAACCTGCCCACATCTTGATCTTGGAGTTCTCAGCCTTCAGAAGTGCGAGGAAATAAATTTATGTTCTTTAAAAATTACCCAGTCTGTGATATTTTGTTATAGTCATAAAAATTGACTAACACAGTAATCAGTACCGAAGAAGTGGATGTTGCTATAACAGATACCAAATATGGCGAAGTAGATTTGGAATTGGGTAATGGGTACAGGCTGGAACACTTTTGGAGTAAATGTTGAAAAAAGCCTGCATTGCCATGAATGGAGTCTTAAGGGTGATTCTGATGAGGGCTCAGAAGAAGAAAAGAGCTGTAGGGAAAGGTTCATTCTTCCCAAAGATTACTTAAAGTGGTCGTGAACAGAATGCTGATAGAAACATGGTTAGCGAAGACTATTCTAATGAAGTCTCAGATGGAAGTAAGAAACAAGGTATTGGAAACTGTACAAAAGGACGTCCTCATTATAAAGCGAAAAATAATTTGTCTGAATAGTGTCTATGTCCTAGGACTTTGTAGGAGGCAGAACTTAAAAGCAATGAACTAGGATATTTTGTCGAAGAAATCTCTATGAGCAAAGTATTCAGGGTGCTATGTGGATTCTCCTGCTTATGGTAAAATGGGGGAAGAGAGAAAAAAACTGAAGAAGGAATTTATAGTTAAAAGCAAAATATAAAGATTTGAAAAAATGCTCAGCCTGGCCATGTACAGAATGTTAAAAACCTCTTAGGAAAGAAAACCAACGGTATACCCAAGAGATCATTTGATAAGATTATTATGAATAGAAGGAAGCAGGTGTTAGTCATTAAGACAATGGGAGCATGACACTGAAGACATCTTAGAGGCTGCAGTGCCCATCAAACGCACAGAGTGCTAGGCCGTGAGAACAGAACAGCTGCAAGAGAGGGGCCCAGGGTGGCTGTGGGGCCTCAGGGCTTTCCACCCAGGGTTGCTGTAAGTCCTTCTTTCCACATTCTGGTACAGCGCTCACTGACCACTTCAGCTGTGGCTAAAGTGGGCCAGGTAGAACTCAGGCCACTGCTCTGCAAGGCATAATCTGTAAACCACGATGTTATAAACAGAAGAATCCATCCACATGATGCTAATTCAACAGGCTTACAGAGTGCTTGACCTGTGGTGGCATGACTTCACCTCCACCAAGATTTCAAAGCATGTCCCTCAGAGAGGCTCGGGGCCCAGGCAGAGGACTGTTGCTCATGCGCTGAATAAGACCCCAACCTGGCAAAGCCCAGCAGAGCTGTGGGGTTGGGGCCACTGCAGAGAGCTCCCACTAGAGCAATGTTTAGTGGAGCCATGGGGGCAGAGTCACCTCAGAGAGCCTAGATTTGCACAGCCACCAGTGTGGAATGCCAGTCTGGGAGAGTTGTAGGTACCCAATTTCAACCCGTGAGGGCTGCTGCTTGGGGTACACTCAGTAAAACCATGGGGTTGTAGTCTCCTGGAGGCTTGGGGACCTAACTCTTGGCCCAGTGTGCCTGGAATGTGAGACATGGAATCAAAGATTATTCTTAAGGCTTAAGATGGAGTGTTGTTTGCCCTGTTGGATTTTAGACTTACTTAAAACCAGTTACCTCTTTCTTCTTTCCTGTTTCTCCCTTTTGGAACAGAAACAGCTATCTTGTGCCCATTCCATCGCTGTATTTTGGAAGCACATAACTTTTTTAATTTCACAGATTCACAGTTAAAGGGCAGTTTGCCTCCAGATGATATATACCTTTGAGTCTCACCCATATCTGATTGAGAAATATTTAAATGAGACTTTGGACTTTAGACTTTTAAGTTGATACTGAAAATAGTTAAGACTTTGGGGGCTATGGGAATGGACTGAATGTATTTTTCATCTAAGAGGGATATAAATTTTGGATGACCGGGGGCAACATGTTATGGTTTGGATGTATTTCTTCAAAAACTCAGGTGTTGGCCGGGCGCGGTGGCTCAAGCCTGTAATCCCAGCACTTTGGGAGGCCGAGATGGGCGGATCAC
>NW_012120710.1:3155660-3177609 GCF_000951035.1 Colobus angolensis palliatus | reverse complement strand
TGGTATTAAGAGGTGGGGCTCTTAAGAGATGATTAGACCATGAGGGATCCTTCTTCATTATTGGAATTAAAATCCTTATGAAAGAGCCTTCAGTAGGTGTTTGGCCCTCTTGCCCTTATGCCTTCCACCTTGTAAGGACACAGCACTCCTCCTCTCCAGAGGATGCAGCAACAAGGTGCCATCTTGGAAGCAGAGACCAGGCCTCACCAGACAATCAAACCTGTCAGTTCCTTGATCTTGGACTTCCAAAGCTCTGGAACTTGGGAAAATAAATTTCTGTTCTTTACAAATTACCCAGTCTATGGTATTTTGTTGTAGTAGCACAAATTAACTAACACAGTTTGGAGAGATATAATAAATAAATATGTAATATATGAGGCAAAATATCAAGTACGATAAAGAGGCTTGCATGAATGGTAGTTCATTAATTCACTGGGGGATAGTCAGGAAAGTGCATAAGCTGACACTTAAGCAAAGTCCTAAGGACATTGCAAAGATGAGACTTCTGAAGATCTGGATAGGGTGAACCACAGGGACCAGATTTGCCTAGGATAGTTCTATACCCGGCTTCTAGTCTTGATGTAATTATTACAGCACTCTCTTTTGCTCTCCAATTCCAACTGTGTAGTCCAAATGTGTAGTTGGGGTAAGGCTCCTCCTACTAGAAGAAAATGGGACTAGGAATGATGGTGCACTGCGTTTAATGAATAGCAAATAGACCACTTTGGCTGAAAGAGAGTGTGCTAGAAGAAAATGTGTATCTCCTTGGGTCAATTTGTATAATTTACGATAGGATAAATTGTTTTATTCTCAGAATTCAATAATTATACTAACATATGATCAGAAGTTTCTTTTAAAACATTAATATTAGAATTTCATTTTCCTTTCAATCTGTTGGAGAAGAAAGTCTTTTTGAGGCCAATAACTTATTTCTCTCATGTATTTAATGATTGCCTGTAATTTCTCGATTTTTTTCTTCTTTAAGAATTAAGATTATTTACATGTTTGCATTCATTATTTCCACCACATTCCTTTTGGTCTCTGATTTTTTTCAGAGACCTGATTCTTTAACTTGATGTTTCAGGTTTCCGATTCAGTTCTCAGTGTTAATGTCGTCTCTTTCCACTTGCCCATGGAATGATTTGATTCAAAAATAATTTTAATGAAGTTTTTTAACCCTCTAAATTACCTTTTAAAATATTCTTGATATTATTTTTGTGAAAATTGCCTTTGTAATAAGTTTTTTTTTTTTCCTCTGAGCCACCAGTGCTGGTTGTTTTATTTCAGATTTCTCTCTCTGGCCACTGGACACCTTGGATGCATTGATATTGCGCTCTGTCCTTCACCTCCTCTTTTCTCTTTTCATACTTGGCAGTCAGGTTAGGCTGCAAGCATCCCTAAGCAGCATCTTGCCTGTGTAGAAGAAGTAGGAAACAAGTCTCCACCATGTGGGCACTCAAAACTCTTCTTTCCCTAGATGTCGCAGGTGATGAGTGTTAGCATTTTTTAGCCCCATGCAAAGGGATCAACGTATCCCACCTATGCAGGCTCTCTGGTCATTTCGGTAGAACACTAAAATGTTCCCTATAATTTACCAACTGTCTGTCTCATCAATTTCATGTATCCCTGTCACCCACCTCTTTTCCTACTACTGTCACTCATGATGGATGGAATTACTTTTACCATCTTTGGGGGGCTGCTTCTAAAAGGCTCCCAGTGATCTCTCCCTTCTGCTGTCCTTGCATTATCCTCCCTCCCACTTCCTTAAGAGTGGGCTGGATCTAGTAGCTTGCTTTTAATGGAGAAAATATGGCAAAAGTGACAGAAGTCAGGTCTGAGATTAGGTAACAAAAGATTGACATCCATCTTGTCATACTCTTTCTCTGGCTCTCCATGCTTGCTTACAAGCTGAGAAGTTGAGAACTGCCTATGGAGGGTGACAGGAAACTGAGGGTGGCCTCAGGTCAGCAGCCCACAAAAGCTGGATCCTGCTGATGACCAGTGAGCATGGGAGCGGATCCTCCCCACACTGTCCCTCCAGATAAGGCTGGCAGCAGCCTTGATGGCAACCTGAGAGATCCTGAGCCAGAGGGCCCAGGTGAGCCATGCTCAGCTCCTGACCTACAGAAACTGTGAGATGAATGTTGTTGCTTTTAAGCAAGTAAGTTTTGCACTAATTCATTTGCAGAAAAAAATAACTAATATACCATCAGTACTATCATATTTTACCTCCATCCTCTTCCGTCTCGGGTTATCCATGCTCCTGGTGGGTGGAATTTCCCATTGTGACTCACTCATTCACATCCCTATGCCTTTGTTTATACTGTTCCTTTTTATTACTGTCATCTTTTTTTCTTAAATGGCAAACTATAAACGGAAATTGAGACCCAGTCACTGTTTTCTCCTCTGTGAATCATTCTCTAATCGCATAGACAAATTTTGTTTCTCATGTCTTGCATATACTATTATTCTGCACTTCACACAGATTTACAATCATTTTCTTTGGCCAACTCTGTTCTCAGCACCTAGGAGAATGGCTAATACGTTATAGGTAAAAGATTAAATTTTCTTGAACTATCTTGAACCCCCTCTTTTTATAAGTCATTTCTATGCTCCATATGCCCCAGCTGGAAAACTTCACCTAGTACTGAATTAAAGTGGGCTGACTGAGAATAAACACTTCTGCTTTTCTCAAGCAACACTGAAAATAACTTTTATTTTTATTTATGCCAACTAATATTATGTTTTGAAAGCTTGCCTGCTGAATGCTTGAAACTTTGCTCTGCTTTCCACTCTTAACATTTATCCTACTTATCCTCAGAGTAAATCAATGCCCTTAAAATACTTATAAAGCTTTTCCCTCTTAATCACTTCAAAACCATTTCTTTAGAGTTGACTTCTCTGCTGCACATTATTAAAGAGAAACCACTTATTTCTTCAGATTACCTTGTTTGCTTCAACATAGGCAGCAAGTTAGTGTAGAATGCAAAATGCAAGGAATGAATAATTGCTTCTGACTTGTATGTTTTACCATAAATTTTGCCATACAAAATTCATTTTGCCAACGAATAAATTCTTTAGGCTTTGAGTCTTGGTAGAATAACAAATATAAACATACTTTTGGTTATGAAT
Source organism: Colobus angolensis palliatus (assembly GCF_000951035.1). Classification (NCBI taxonomy): domain Eukaryota; kingdom Metazoa; phylum Chordata; class Mammalia; order Primates; family Cercopithecidae; genus Colobus; species Colobus angolensis. Next base: position 3,174,477 of record NW_012120710.1, on the reverse strand, counting down.
GCAGATGCTCTAAATTTTCCCTAAATTAATGTTTTTGAAAGCATTATATTGTATATTTTGAAAAAGTATCAAAGAGATGAAACTGCTACTTTTCTAACATTGCTAAACAAAAAATGCTTTTTGAATTTAAATATACCTACTGCTCAATTTGTAATCATGTCACTGTGTATGTACAGTTACCTGTTGCTGCAATAATTACAACCAACTACACAACCTTCAAGACGTACAGTGTTTGTTGTTGCTGTTGTTTTTCCTCAAAAGTCTCCTGGAAATTCTGCTAATATGAAGTGGGTTTGGTTGGGCTCATCTATGCATCATTGGTCAGCTATAGTGTAGGGAAAAGAAAGAGAGATCAGACTGTTACTGTGTCTATGTAGAAAGGGAAGACATAAGGAACTCCATTTTGACCTGCATCCGGAGCAATTGCTTTGCCCTGATATGCTGTTAATCTGTAACTTTGCCCCAATCTTGAGCTCACAAAAACATGTGTTGTATGGAATCAAGGTTTAAGGGATCTAGGGCTGTGCAGGATGTGCCTTGTTAACACAATGCTTACAGGCAGTATGCTTGGTAAAAGTCATCACCATTCTCTAGTCTTGATAAACCCTGTATTGTCCAAGGTTTCTCCACATGTGATAGTGTGAAATATGGCCTCGTGGGATGGGAAGGACCTGACCGTCCCCTAGCCCGAACCTGTGAAGGGTCTGTGCTGAGGAGGATTAGTAAAAGAGGAAAGCCTCTTGCAGTTGAGACAGAGGAAGGCCACTGTCTCCTGCCTTTCCCTGGGAACTGAATATCTCGGTATAAAACCTGATTGTACATTTGTTCAATTCTGAGATAGGAGAAACACCACCCTGTGGCAGGAGGCAAGACATGTTGGCAGCAATGCTGCTTTATTATTCTTTAGTCCACTGAGATGTTTGGGTGGAGAGAAACATAAATCTGACCTACGGGCACATTCAGGTATAGTACCTTTCCTTGAATTTATTTGTGACACAGTTTCCTTTGCTCACATGTTTTCTTGCTGACCTTCTCCCCACTATCACCCTGCTCTCCTACCACATTCCTCTTCCTGAGATAGTGAAAATGGTAATCAATAAATACTGAGGGAACTCAGAGACCAGTGCTGGTGCAGGTCCTCTTTATGCTGAGCGCCAGTCCCCTGGGCCCAGTTTTCTTTCTCTATACTTTGTCACCGGGTCTCATTTCTTTTCTCAGTCTCTTGCCCCACCTGATGAGAAACACCCACAGATGTGGAGGGGCTGCCCCCCTTCGCTATGGGCTGGCTTTGCTAATTTCACCTGGCCTCTCTCACACATCTGGGGCTTTGATTGAGACAACTGGTCTGAGTCAGCTCTGCTCCATGTGGTTCCACAAGTCTCATCCTCTAACAGGCCAGCTTGTGCGTATTCTCATGATAAAGGCAGTGGAGCAAGAAAGAATCACAAAGCCTCAACTGGAGTACCATCACTTTTTGTCGGGGAAAAAAAAAAGTCACATGTGCAGCCCAGATTAAAGGGATCAGGAAGATTTCATGTCTTTGTGGAAGAAGCTACAATTTCACATTGGAAAGGACAGAGATATGGGAAAGAATGAAGAATCATGACCTTTTTTTTTTTTTTTTTACAATCTATTACAGTATGCCTACTCTTGAATGAATTTAAAACATTATGAAATTATAAAGTCAATTTGTGAAAAGTTTAATTGATTAAGTTGCAATCAGTGTTTCCAGAGAAATTCAAATTGGAAGATTTTGTTTTATTACTTTACAGTTATGGAGCAAATGTTTAGAGGCATCTTAATTATTTATGGACATTTAACAAAATTGTGATCTTACCAAGAAGAGTAAAAAGAGCTGTGGTATTTTTCCTTGGCCTTCATGAGAAAGTAAAATATAATGACTTTCTATACTACCTTGAGCTTTCAGATGAGTGTCCTTTATGTAAAAGTAATGCGGATTAAACATAATATAGCTGCTAGTATATTTAGCCTCAAAAATAACATACACCTAAAATAGTTAAATAATTATGGCTCATGTGGAAAGAAATACTTCAAAAAAAAAAAAAATGAGTACCAAAGAGTGCCAAACAGATTATGCAATGCCTAATCACTTTATTTGCATATTTGCAAAACCATTTACTACATTCATATATTTTAGTAATAATTTCTTTTTTCTGTCCTTATTTATTTGTTTATTTACTTATTATTTTGCTTTAAGTTCTGGGATACATGTGCAGAACATGCAGATTTGTTACATAGGTATACATGTGCCATGGTGGTCGCTACACCTATCAACCCATCATCTAGGTTTTAAGCTCTGTGTGCATTAGGTATTTGTCCTAATGCTCTCCCTCCCCTTGCCACCCACCCCCTCGACAGGCCCCAGTGTGTGATATTCCCCTCCCAGTGTCCATGTGTGCTCATCACTCAACTCCTACTTATGAGTGAGAACACGAGGTGTTTGATTTTCTGTTCCTGAGTTAATTTGCTGAGAATGATGGTTTCCAGCTTCATCCATGTTCCTGCAAAGAAATACTTACATATGCCAGGCATTATCATACAGTATATGTGAACTAACTCTTAAAAATCTCTGAGGTAGGGAGATTAGCTACAGTCCAAAACTGTCACAACTGAGGCACAGAGAAAATGGGCACCCTGCCAAAGGTCATAGAAATAGTAGGTGGAGGAACCCGGCTCTGAATCCAGGTGATCTGGCTCCAGAGCTTCAAAGCCCATTCTCTTAACCACTATGTCAGCTTGTCTAGTGACAGATTAGCAGGGTCTCAGACTTTTCTCTAATCTTCCTGTATCGCAGGGCTGGAAACAAGTAACTTTCTTTAGTTCTGGGTTAGATCCAATAGCAAAAAGCAGTTATGAGATTTGGAAGGTGAAAGACAGGCAGAAAGCTCTGCTTTGCTCCTCCAGCAGTGACAGTCAGATCTATGAGCTTCAGCAGATAGAAAGTCTTTCACTAACCTCCAGGTGCTCTGCAAATCATGACTGTCAGTGCTGCAGTGAAGACACTGGTTCCACACCTTCCTGTTTTTTTCTAGAACTTGATAGAGGTTTCTAAAACCTACAGCCAGCAGCAGCTTTCCCTGATCTTTGATCCTCCAATATTTCTAATGCTTTGGTGAGCACATATACTCTGAATTAAATGACTTTCTGCTGTTGAAACTCTCCTTTAAGAGACAGTTGACTGATATTGTGTAGGGTACATAAATGGCTTCCAGTGAAAAATGTGATATTTGTAATCTCTAACATGCAGTGGCAAAAAAGCTACTTAAATTATTGCAGGGTTTTTAATAGAATGAAATATCCATTAAAGGCAAGTTTCAGAATGAACATCTCAGCAGCTACTAAATGGGGACTTTAGTAGAAAAATGATGATGAAGGGGACTCAGGTGGGTTGGCTTCTGACCTCATTGGAAAAATCCCGACATAATAATAAGAATGACAAGATCAGCGTTTTAAATTCTCAGCTCAACGTCTATATATATACACATTGTTTTCCCCAAAGGTTCAGAATTTAATATACTGGTTTATGCAACTGGAATAAATCTGTTTTCTTGGTTCATTAAATTCAACATTAATCTACATTAAATAAAATTATATTCTTTAACACTTTTGTTATAATATTGAGGAGGGAATCTACCTCTTCATTGTATCCCTAGGAGGGCCCAGAGAACTTTCTATGTTATCAAAGCATTGGGAAATGCATTGGTCAGTGAAGTGCCAGCATCCTTGAATATGGTTATATTCTGAAATCAGTAGATATATAATGGCTGGAGATGGCATCATTGAAGGAGGCTCCTTGATTACAATAGGCATTATGGAATCCTGGACAGACAGATACTTAACTGTCAGACAAAGGTGAGTGCACTTATTCTAATGGGAGGCAGATTGAATAAGGTAATAAGAACGTCTGACACACAGATTATTATAAAATGTTACTGACTCAAGAATTGAAGTAGGTGTACTTTCTACTAAAGTTATACTTTAGGAATAAAGATTGGACGTCAGTCTCAAGTCACTACAATGGAAAACTATAGTCTCTCATCCAATTTTTGACCAGAACCAGTTCACAGGCATAAAATCTCTTTAATAAAGTGGAAGCTGGATCCACTTAAGAAAGCATCATGCATCACTGCCTCAAATATTTCCATAGATATTTTAATAAAGGAAACTGCAGTTAATTATTAAAGTGATAATTCTCTGGGTGGAAAAATAACCAGGTTTTTCAGGATTTGTGATCATTGCTAATGTGTACATTCCCAGATTAATTCTGGGTCACAAGTTATAGTGGAGGCTTATAGAGGTCAGATAGTAATAGAACATTAGCCTGAGTCTGTCTCACAGTAGACCTAGTAGGTCTGCATACATGCCATGCTCTTTTCTTCCCTTGGTGACTAAATATTAATATAAGTTGGAATATCCATACTGAGCAATTAGAAGAAACCCCACTTTGTTTCTCTGTACCATAGAGTTAATACTATAAGAATAGGAAGAGCCAAGGTAAAGACCCTGTAATTTTCTTCTCCCGACCAAGATAGTAAACCAAAAGCAATTACTGTATCACTGGGGCATTACAGAGGTTAGTGCAATCATCAAAGATTTCAAAGACACAGAGTTCTTGATTCCTCTTACATCTCTGTTAAATTGCCTATTTAAGAAGATAGACAGGTCTTGGAAAATGACAGGGACTTACTGTAAATTTAAATCCCATAGTACAGAAGCCCCTAGAATCTGGTGTGCAGCTCTTAGTCTGACAAATATGTTTTCTCCATGCAAATTATCAAACGAGTCAAAAAACTAGTTTGTTTTCACTGTGCAGAGATAGTAGTATATATTTTACCTCAGCACTATGTGAAACTATGTCTTTTCTTTAACTTTGTCATAATCTATCTTACAGGGACCTTGCCCATCTTGTCATTACACTGGTCTACTAAATCAATGAAATCATATTAATCAGACTTGGGGAGCAGAAATTAGCTAATTCATGAGATGCCTTGATGAAACACATGAGTACTAGAGGATAGGAGATAATCCTCACACACAAAAAAATAGGAACTTGCCACCTGAATAAAGTTTCTAGGAGAACAGTGGTCTATGGCTATAATAGTTATTCCCTCCAAAAGGAAAGACAGTTCCATTAATTTGCACCTCCTCAGCAACTAAGAAGTACTGCACTTGATGGGCTTATTTGGCTTATATGAACAATATTTTGTAATGGATTTACTGGTGTATTTGCTGAAGGTTTTACAGTTTTAGCTTATATGTTTACATTTGTGTTCCATTTCAATTTAATTTTTGTGTATGGTGTAATATAAGAGTTAAGGTTAATTTTTTACAGAGATATTTGATAGTTTCAGTACCATTTATTAAAAAGATTAGTCTCTTCTAATTGAATTATCTTGGATCTATTGTCTAAAATAAATTGGCCATATAAGTGTGGGTCTATTTCTGTACTGGTGATTGGGTTCTGTTTGTCTACATGGCCATGCTTACACCAATAACACTGTCTCAATTACTGTAGTTTACAGCAAATCTTTAAACCAAGTAGTCTAGTCAAACTTGTTCATTTAAAAACATTGTTGTTTCTTCTAGGTTGTTTGCTTTTCCATATACATTAATAGCTTGTTATTTTCTTCAAAAGAGCATGCAGAGATTTCATTGGATTGAATCTATAGATTGAATAGAGATCAATGATATCTATAGATCAACTGAATCTATAGATCAATTTTAGAGAATAAAAATCTTAATAATATTGAGTTTCCCACAAATGTATACTCAAAATATGAACGTGCTATTCAATACTATTTATGATTTTAAAAACTAGGAGAAAAGGGAATTTGAGAAAGGAGATGTATACAAAACATACAGTTACTATAGTAATCAATGGTAAAATGATCGAATACTGTGCTTTTAGATAAGGAATAGGCAAAGATGTCTGTTCTTTCTGTTTTAACACTGTACTGGAGATATAGCCAGTGCATTAGGAAAAAAGGTATATAAAAGACATACAGATGAGAAAGAAGGAACTAAAACTGTCTTTATTGGCATAATGCATGATTGTGTACATAGAAAATCCTGAATCTATATGAAAGTCATCATAAATAATAACTTAGTAAGTTCTCATGATATAAAGTCATTTTACAAATAATAACTGTATTTCTATATGCTGGCAATGGATAACCCAAAAGTAAAATTTTTTAAAGTACTTGATTTATAATAAATAAAACTAAAATACATGGAAAAAAATTTGAGAAAAATTGTATAAAATGCATATGCTTAAAACTATAAAACATTGTTGGTGGATATGAAAAACCACCTTTCTTATAGAATTTCCAGTACTATTTATAGTATTTTTGTTCCTAGTGTAAACTTTCTCTTTCTGGGGGCAATTTTAGTTCACTCATAGGCTCTCTGTTCTCTGATTATCTCGTCCATGCTATTTTCTTTCCCCCAGATCCACTTTTCTCTCCACAAAGCCTGGGGATCTGGGAACTTGAGAAACATCTCTGCTTGAAATCAGTATTGTTGTTGTCATTATTATTGTTTTCTGTTTACAGATAACTTGGTTTGAAGTTGTTGACAAAATAAGTCAAATTCTGTAAAATATTTGAAAAGATTTATTCTGAGCCAAAGCCGAGGACCATGGCCAATGACACAGCCCAAGGGAGTCTTGAGAACATGTGCCCAAGGTGGTTGAGCCACAGTTTGGTTTTATATATTATACAGAGGCACACAATATCAATCAATACATGTAAGATGTACACTGACTGGTCCAGAAAGGCAGGATAACTTGAAGCAAGGGGTAGGGGTGTTCTAGGTCATAGGCGGATTCAAAGATTTTCTGATTGTCAATTGGTTGAAAGAGTTAAGTTATTATCTAAGACCTGAAATTAATAGAAAGGAGTGTCTGGTTAAGATAAGGGGTTGTAGAGAGCAAGATTTTTATCATGAAGATAAAGCCTCCAGGTTCAAAGAGAATAGAATGTAGGTGTTTCTTATTAGACTTAAAAAGGTGCCAGACTCTTAGTTAATCACTCCTAGATCAGGGAAAAGACCCAAAAAGGGAAAAGGATTCTCTACAGAATGTAGATTTTTTTCCCACAAGAGATAGTTTTGCAGGGCCATTTCAAAATATGTCGAAGAAATATATTTTGAGGTACAATACTTTGATTTCCTCCGGGGCCTGCTATTTGTCATGTCATGCTATACTAGAGACAGGTTGAAATTTGGTATTTTATTGCTACAAAGAGTCTGTTTTGTCAGTCTTAAGGTGTCAGTTTTAAGGTTAATGCTGTTCAGTTGTGTCCGAATTGTAAAGGGAGGAGTGTATAATGAAGCACGTACAACCCCCCTTCCCATCACAGACTGAACTAGTTTTTCAGGTTAACTTTTGAATGCCGTTAGCAAAAAAGAAGGTTCCATTCAGTTGGTTAGGGAGCTTAAAATGTTAATTTTGGTTTATATAGTACTCTGCCTTCTGGCTAACGTCAATGGCAAAGGATTTGTGTGACATTATTTGTTCTTGGTATGTATAGTTTGGAGATTGAGACTTACAGCCCTCCATGTGTTCACTAACATGTGTAATCTCAAAACTCCTTTGATTAGAATATTTATGAAGGATTAGGGTATTCATTACATAGGCACGATTTGTTAAATCATTGGCCACTAATGATTAAATCAACCTCAAGCCCCTCTCCCATCCTTGGAGGTTTGGATGGAAGTGCTAAAAGCTCCACCCCTCTAATCATGGTGTTGGTTTCCCTCACAACCAGTGACCCCACCCTTAGGGGCTTTCCACAAGTCACTTCATTGACAGAAATTCAAGTATAGATGAATGGGGCTTGTTATGACTAGCAAAAGATTATCCTTTCACATTTTTAGAAGTTGTGTCAAGAGCCAGGAACAAAAACCAATTATATTATAATAAAAGGTGCTCCTATGGCTTTTACCACTAGCACTTACAAGAGTTTCAAGAGGTCTGACTAGGAGCTGGGAAAGAAGATCAAAATGTGTATTCTTATTCTGTCACAGTATCTCAATAGATATTTGGAAATTTTGATATAAATATGAATTTATAATACCTAAGACAGCATTGCCTGTGGATCATAGCTTTGTAAGGTGATCTCTTAGTTGGTATACTGTATCATACCCAAGGCTACAATTACAGCAGGTTTTTGAAATTCTCCCACCAAACATTTTCCAGCTGTCTAAACACCAAACAACATATTCTGCAAGTCAATGGCAGTCTGTTTTCTACAGCTTTAGCCAAAAGATTATTTTCTAGGCCGTTTTATACATTTTTTAACAGAACAACCACCCTGCAAAATTCTATTTCACTATTTCTTGGCAAGCTAAATTTAAATATTGTTCACACTGAATGTAGTGGAACACACATGTGTCTTTTATGAGGACACTAAGTTGATGCTCCTTTGTAGATTCACCAAAAGACAACCAAAGACACAGCACAGCTTTGGCATTGATTGCAAAAGATGCTATTTAATCAATGTACTTTGGCTTCTGTTTCCAAATGATAATTTTCAGAGGACAAGTTCTCTTAATGAAAATAAGTTCTACGTTCAAACAGTTCTATTTTTAAAGTTTTGTCCTTATTATTCACTTTCAGAGAAAACAATCCAATTATGCTGTGTAATAGAGCAGTAAAAGCATCAAACACAATGGTAAAAGGTAGGTTTGAAAAATCAGGGAATGAGAACTTTCTTCCTTTTCCTTATTGGAAAATTCATTGATATTGACTACACTACATATCTTCTTTCACAGGATCTTCAAAAGTTGTGAACTAGGATAGATGATAATATTCTAAAACAGACACTGCATTAACTGGCAGAACAAGAAACATGACTCCTCATTGTGGCTCTACAAGCAATATAACTACTTGTAAATTTTAATATGATCTGTGAAATTAGGAAGAAGATTACATTCTAACTCTAAAACTTCACAATAATTCCAACAAAACTCATGCTTACTGAGAAGTAGTAGAAAAATATTGGAAAAAAAAGATAAAGGAAGAAGTTATTTCATATTTTGACCACATTACCAAAGTATCATTAAAAAAAATCAGTACTCATGTCACTTGGCACCAGCCACTCCATTTAAAATATAATTTTCTCACACAAGAAGCTGTCCCCAAGTAATTGTAAATAGTTAATATAGATGTTTCTCTTTTATATATCTTTAAGCAATTTGCTCATTTTGTCCATCAGATACTTCTTTCATTCCCACACAGGAGATCTACAATTTTACACAGGCATACATATTTTGTGAATTGGCCAAATTAACACTTGTGAGAAAATAAGAGGCCAAGAAAAATTAAGATTGCAATTTATGTTTTAAGAATCTTTATCTGATTAAAAATAGTTCATGGTCATTGGAAAACATAGAAAATATAAACAAAAAACCCAAAAACCAAATTACCCCCTCCTAGAGATAACTTATTCTCTACTCCTGAAGTCTTCTCTTGGGTAAGTTGCCTGACTCCTCCTTCACTTCTTCAAGAATCAGGAACTTGGGTAAAAGAAACTAAACTTGAGTGTCTCTGGCCTTTCCGTTGCTCCCTATTGGATCTTGCTGCCAATAAAGTGCATATGCTCTCTGTGCACTTATGTACATGTGTGTATATATATGTCAGGGAGATGACCTGTACATATACATATGTGTGTGTGTGTGTAATATACATGTGTAATATATACACACATAATATAATATGAACTGTAATATATATGAACTTAGTCATCTCTCTGTAATGAGAGATTGAGTGGGGGAAATCTGTCAAATTTAGAAATAACTGTATTCCTTGACCACAGTCCCTAGACACATTCTCAAATAGTTAAACAGAAATAAAACTGATATTTTGATGTCTATATGTTTGCATCTATCCTAAATGCAAGCATAAATACTTCTGTGTCTATCTCTAAATAGCTCCAAATTCAGATGGGTAGAAAGAAGGTTACTATTTGAAACACTCTGAAAGACCCAACTATTATTAACATATATGCAGATATTTCTATAATTTTTATTCATTTATTACTCATTTAGGATCTTCTGCTGTGACTTAAACACAATACTCGCACTTAACAGTTTGCATTAAGCTAATAATCCTGTATAAAAGACAAAACATTAAGCAAGTAATCACAAGGATTATGAGTTCTGTGATTTGGGAAACCTGGGCAGTGGGGCAAAGTAGATCAGGGAGAGCTAAACCAGATCCCAGACTGGGCATGCCCACTTGGAAAAGCGTTAAATCAAAACCTTAGATATGAGATGCTCACAGTGCAGACTAGGGGCACATTGCTAGAATTGCAATCAGTAGAGACGCAAGTTAGCCCTGGGCAGTGAGCTCATGGAGGATGCTTCAGGACCATCACCAGAAACCATTCTGCCCTCCTACAGCTCTGGGCCTATGATGGAAGGGGCAACCTCGGTGATATTTGAAATGCCTTCAGGGTTTTTCTTCCATGGTCTTGATAAATAGCACCTGGCTTTTATCCATGTTAATCTCTTTAGCAATTGTCACTTGGCCACATCCTTAGTGTTCCCTTCTGAAATTTTCTTTTTTTCTTTTTAAATTATTTACATAACTAAGCTGTGAATTTTCCAAATCCTTTCACTCTGTTTCCTGTTTTATTATAAGTTCTTTATTGAAGTCATCCCTCACATCTCACTGTATATGGTTAAAAGCAGCCATGCAGCAGCCTGAATGCTTTGCTGCTTGGGTATATCTTCCACCAGACATCCTAGTTCATCACTTCAAAGCTCTGCATTCTGCAAAGCCCTCAGGCTTTGGGCACAATTCAATTCTTTACAACTTTAAAACAAGGATGGACTTTACCCTAGTGTCTAAAACATTGTTCTTAACTTTCCTCTGAAACCTCATCAAAATGACCTTTACCATTAATATTTCAATCAGCCTTCTGGTCACTACCCCGTATGTAATCTCTAAAAAGTTTCACGTTTCCCTACAGCTCTCCTCTTGTTTGGACCCCTTACCAGAGTTGCCTTTAACGCTACATTCATAACAATCTAGGCTTTTTCTAGCCTGCTCCTCCAAATTCTTCCAGCCTCTACCCATTATCTAGTTCCACTGCTTCCACCTTTTCAGCACTTTGCTATAACAACAGCCTCACTTTTCAGTACGAATAGTATGTCTTTTTTTCTGCTGTTATAGTAGAGTACCACACACTAAGTAACTTATAAAGGACAGAAATTTATTTGGCTCATGGGTCTGGAGGCTGGGAAGTCCAAGAGGATGGTGCCAGCATCTGGTGAGGGTCATCCCACTATGGAAGGGTAAGCAAGCATGTGAGACATAGAGAACAAAAGGGGGCTGGCCTAATCTTTTTATCAGGAGCCCACTCCTGCAATAACTTGCCCACTTCTGCAATGATGGCATTAATCCACTCATGAGGGTGAAACTCCCATGACTTAATCATCTGTTAAAGGCCCCAGTTAGCAAAAATATTATATTGGCAATTAAATTTCAACATGAGTTTTGGAGGGAGCTCTCAAACCATAGCATTATCTATATTTTACAGTGCTGAAGCAGGAAAAGTATAAGTAACTATCCAAAGTTATGACAGGGTCAGTACTCAAATCTATCCAGTCTTTTCATTTAACCAAATCATGGCAGCTGTTTTTTTGCCTACTTGTGGTATTTACCACATGATTATATTACATATTACTTTCCCATTCTTTAATTAATGGTTTAATTTTTTCATTATTTTATTATAAATAATACTGCAATAAACATCTTTATACATATCTCCCTATGCATATATAGGGCATATACATTTTTAATTGTATGAAATCAGATTGCTTTCCAAAGTAACCAAAGTGAGTAAAAATTTTCATTACTCCACACCCTCATCAATACACACAGATCCCAACATTCAAAGGTTTAACTTAGGATTTTTCTACTTTATGATCATATGGAAGCCATATGCATTCAACATAAACCATACTTTGAGTACCTATACAACCATTATTTTTTCTCTTTTCAGCACAGCATTCAATAAAGTACATGAGATATTCAAACTTTATTATAAAATATGTATTGTATTAGGATGATTTTTGCCCAAGTGTAGGCTAATGTAAGTTTTCTGAGCATGTTTCAGGAAGGCTAGACTAAGCTACAATGTTCAGAAGGTTAACCGTACTAAATGTATTTGGGAATTGCAACATTTTCAACTTAACCATGGGTTTATTATACATCATAAACTCAGCAACATCTGTACTTGGCTGCTCAGATAACCTGAGCAAAAGGAACAAAGGCAAAAGTATCACACCATCCCATTTAAAAATATATTATAAGGTTATAGTAACCGAAAGAGGAATGGTATTGGTATAAAAATAGACACATAGACCAATGGAACAGAATAGAGAACCTGGAAATACTCCCTGCTGTGGGGATGTAAATTAGTATAGCCATAATGGAAAACAATGTGGAAATTTCTCAAAAGCAAGTGTAAATAGAATATCATTCAATCTTGCAATCACTACTGTGTATTTATCCAAAGGAAACAAAATCAGTATATCAGGTATTTATAGCGAACTGATTTTTGACAAAGGGACAAGAACATACATCGGGGAACAAACATCCTCTTCAATAAATGGTACTGGGAAAGTTGGATATCCATATGCAGAAGAACGAAACTGAACCCATATCCTTCACCATAGGCAAATGTCAACTCAACATGAAATAAGGACTTAAATCTAAGATTTAAAACTATAAAATGACTAGAAAAAATGGGGAAAACAATACAGAACATTTGTCTAGGCAGAGATTTTATGGCTAAGACCTCAACACAGGCAACAAAACCAAAAATAGACAAATGGGGTTAGTATAAGCTAAAAAGCTTCTTCTGCACAGCAAAGGAAAAAAATGAACACAGTAAAGAGACTCTGCTGAATGGAAGAAAATAATTGTGAACTATTCATCCAAAAAGGCACTAAAATCCAGAATATACAAGGAATGAAACAACTCAACAGAAAAAAAAAAATAATCCCAGTAAGAAGTGGGCAAAGAACATGAATAGAGATTTCTTAAAAGAAGATATACAAATGGCCAGTGGCTACATGAAAAAAAAAAATGCTCAACATCACTAATCATTGGGAAAATGCAAAACAAAACCACAATGAGATATCATCTTATCCTAGTTTGAATGGCTACTATTAAAAAGACAAAAAATAACCAACACTGGTGAGAATGTGTATAAAAGGGAACACTGCTGAAAGAAATCACAGATGACATAATCGAGGAGAAAAACATTCCACGCTCATGGATTCAAAGAATCAATATTGTTAAAGTAGTGCTGGGATAACTGGCAAACCACATACAGAAGAGTGAAATTAGACCCCTACTTCTCACCATATACAAAAAGTAACTCAAGATGGATTAAAGACTTAAATGTAAGACCTAAAACTATAAAAATCCTAGAAGAAAACCTAAGGAATACACTTCTTGACATTGGCTGTATTAGTTCATTCTCATGTTGCTATAAGGACATATTCAAGACTGGGTAATTTATAAAGGAAAGAGGCTTAATTAATTCACAGTTCTTCAGGAGTGGGGAGGCTTCAGGAAACTTACAATCATGGTGGAAGGGGAAGCAAACATGTCCTTTTTCACATGGTGGCAGCAAGAAGAAATGCCAAGCAAAAGGGGGAAAAGTCCCTTATAAAACCATCAGATCTTGTTAGAATTCACTCACTACCAAGTGAACAGCATGGAAGTAAGTGCCCCCATGATTCAGTGACCTCCCACCAGATCTCTCTCGCTACACGTGGGGATTTGGGGAACTACAATTCAAGATGAGATCTTGGTGGGGACACAGCCAAACCATGTCATTCTGCCCCTGACCCTCCCAAATCTCATGTCCTCACAATTCACAACACCATCATGCCCTTCCAACAGTCCCCTAAAGTCTTGACTTGTTCCAGCATTAACTCAAAAGTCGAAGTCCAAAGTCTCATCTGAGACAAGGCAAGTCCCTTCCACCTATAAGCCTATAAACATCAAAAGCAAGTTGGTTACTTCCTAGATACAATGGGGTGCAGGAATTGGGTAAATACACCATTTCACATGGGAGAAATTAGCCAAAACAAAGGGGCTACAGGTCCCATGCAAGCCTGAAATCCAATAGGGTAATTATTAAACCTTAAATTACCAAAATTATCTCCTTTGACTCCATGTCTCACATCCAGGTCACACTGATGCAAAAGGTAGTCTCCCATGGCCTTGGTAAGCTCTGCCCCTGAGACTTTTCAGGGTACAGCCCCCTTACTGACTGCCTTCATGGGCTGACTTTGAGTGTCTGCACCTTTTCCAGGTGCATGGTGCAAGCTGTCAGTGGGTTTACCATCTGGGGTCTAGAAGACAGTAGCCTCTTCTCATAGGCTTACTAGGCAATGCCCCAGTGGGGACTCTGTGTCAGGGCTCCAACCTCACATTTCCCTTCTGCACTACCCTAGCAGAGGTTCTCTATGCGGGTTCCGTCTCTGAAGCACACATCTGCCTGGACATCCAGGCACTTCCATACATTCTCTGAAATCCAGGTGGAGGCTCCCAAACCTCAATTCTTTCTTCTGTGCACCTGTAGGACCAACACTACATGGAAGCTAACAAGGATTGGGACTTACACCCTCTGAAACTGTGGCCCAAACTGTACATTGACCCCTTTTAGCCGTGATTGGAGTGGCTGGGACACAGGGCACCAAGTCCCAAGGCTGAACACAGCAGAGGGCCCTGGACCTGGCCTAAGAAACCATTTTTCCCTTTTAGGCCTCTGGGCCTGTGATGGGAGGGCTGCCCTGATGTGCTCTAGAGACGTTTTCCCCATTGTTTTCATGATTAATATTCTGTTCCTCATTACTTATGCAAATTTCTGCTGCTGGCTTAAATTTCTTTTCAGAAAATGCATTTTTCTTTTCTACTTCATAATCAGGCTGCATATTTTTTAAACCGTTTATGCTCTGCTTTCTCTTGAATGCTTTGCCACAGAGAAATTTCGTCTGCCAGATGCCCTAAATCATCTCTCTCAAGCTGAATGTTCCACAGATCTGTAGGAAGGGGGCAAAATGCCGCCAGTCGCTTTGCTAAAGCAAAACAAGGGTCACTTTTGCTCCAGTTCCTAACTAGTTCCTCATCTCAATCTGAGATTACCTCAGTCTGGGCATTATTGTCTGTATCACTATCAGCATTTTGATGAAAGTCATTCAACAAGTCTCTAGGAAGTTCCAAACTTTCCCACATTTGTTATATTCTACTGAGCCCTCCAAACTGTTCCAACCTCTGACACTTACCAGGTTCCAAAGTTGCTTCCACATTTTTGGCTATTGTTATAGCAGCACCCCATTCTGGGTACCAACATACTCTACTAGTCCATTTTCACGCTGGACTAGTGGATGCAAACATGCCCTTTTTCACACGGCGGCAGCAAGAAGTGCCAAGCAAAAGGGGGGAAAGCCCCTTATAAAGCCATCAAATCTCATAAGAACTCACTATCACAAGAACAGCATGGACACATGGGGTTATGAGAACTGTAATTCAAAATGCAATTTGGGTGGGGGACACAGCCAAGCCATATTATTGGCCACGGCAAAGAATTTATAAACCTCAAAAGCAATTGCAACAAAAACGAAAACTGACAAGTGAGACTCTAGTTAAACTAAAGAGCTTCTGCACAACAAAGGAAACTCTCAATGAAGTAAACAGACAACCTACAGAGTGGGAGAAAATATTTGAAAACTGCATCCAACAGAGGTCTAATATCCACAATCTATAAGGTGCTTAAGCAAATCAAGGGGAAAAAAAAAAAAAAAAACTCCATTGAAAAGTGAGCACAGGACATGAGTAGATGCTTGTCAAGAGAAGACATACAAGCAGTCAACAAACATATGAAAAAAATGCTCAACTCCACTAAACAACGGAGAAATGCAAATCAAACCACAGTGAGATATTATCTCACACCAATTAGCATGGCTATTACTAAAAAGTCTAAAAAGAACAGATGCTGATGAAGTTGTGGAGAAAAAGGAATGCTTATATACTGTTGGTGGGAGAGTAAATTAGTTCAGCCACTGTGGAAAACAGTTTGGAGATCTCTTAAAGAACTAAGGATAGAACTACCATTCGAACCAGCAATCCCATTACTTGGTATATATCCAAAGGAAAATAAATCATTCTACCAAGAAGACACTTGCACTCATATATTCATTGCAGCACTATTCACAATAATAAAGACATGAAATCAACCCAGGTGTTCATCAACAGTGGTTTGGATTTTAAAAATATGATACATATACACCATGTAATACTATGCAGTTATAAAAAAGAACAGCATCATGTACTTTGCAGCAACATGGATACAGCTGGAGGCCATTATCCTAAGCAAATAAATACAGAAACAGAAAGCTAAATATCGTATGTTCTCACATATAAGAGCTAATCATTGGAAACACATGGATATAAAGATGGGAACAACAGACACTAAGGAATACAAGAAGGAGAAGGGAGGAAGGGAGCAAGGGTTGAAAAATTATGTATTGGATACTTTGCTCACTACCTGGGTAATGGGTTCAACTGTACCCCAAACCTCAGCATCACACAATATACCTCTGTAACAAACCAGCACATGTATCCCTTGAATATAAAATAAGTTAAAAATTTTTAAAAAGTAGTCATTCTTAATATTAGCAATAGCACCTAGAAATTTAAATGAATATATAAAAATATATATACACACATATTTTGCAGCAGTGACTAAAATGTAGCATATATAAAAATAAATTTAACAAGAAAAAGATGGAATACAAAATAATGACATAAAAAATAAAACCCCATTGAAATATTTTTAAATTTCTTTAAAATTGAACAACACGCTTAATTTTTGGAAGAGAAATTTTAATAATTTATAGGTCATCTCCCCAAATTAATATATTAATTTAATATAACATCATTTAAAATATGTATATACAAACAGTTCGTTTGGTAAAAATATTTGCAAAGGAGTGACAGGATTTGTTTTGAAATATTATTTTTAAAAGTTCAGAGGGAAGAAAATGTGCCCAAGAAAAGCTAAGAACATTTGTGGAGAAAAACAGTAAGGAAATATGCTTTTTAGGATATCAGAAAAATAATCTATGGCAAATATAATCAAAACAATTTGATGTTGCCATAGAAATGGAGAAATTGGTCAGTGAAACAGAATCAAGGATACAAATATAGATCCCATTATACATGAGATTTTAAAATATGTCAAAAGTGGGTTTTCAATTCGAAGGGGAAGAATGAAATATTTAGTAAGCTGTTTGGAAGAAGTGAAGGTTGGCTCACTATTTATGGCATGTGTTTTAAAACTCCACTTGAATTAAAAACCAATGCTAAAATTTTTAAAAATAAAAATCCTTCAATAAAATCTAGAAGACTACATGTCTAATGTAGTAATAAGAAAAATCATATTAATCAACACTGGAATCCAAAATGTATACAATAAAAATTAAATATATTGTCTATACAAATAGTTTAAGTGTGCACAATAAAGTTATGAAGAAAGGCAGCAGACGATACGGAAAACATTTATTATCTATGATAAGCATTAATAATTACAATATTCAAAGAACATAGAAATTGAGAAAAATACTAACATCTCAGTAAAGTGGGCAAGAATATTAATAAATGATTTACATAAGAAGTCCAAACATCTGAAGAATATAAAAATATATTTAACTTCACAAGTAGTTAAGAAATTCAAATTAACAACTAATAACGTAAACAGTTATAACACCTATTGCTGTAAGGACATGAGTAAAGAACAGTGTCATAGTCTCCTAGTAAAAATGTAAATAACTGTAGTACTTAGAAAGCAATAAGGCAATATACATTAAAATTGAAAAATAGCTTTGCTCTATAAAATAGTTTTTAAATAATTACTTTTATTGTAGCCTTGTTTTATGACAAAACCCAACAAAATAGAAATCTCTGGAAACAAAGTGAATGTTTATCAAAAAGGGAATGGTTGAATTTGTTTCTTATTATCCATATCATGTTATATTATATATAGCCATTTAGAATTGAATTTTATCCATAACAATCGACATGGAGGGATTTCCACAAGGAAATCATGAGTAAGAAAACAAGATGCATATATTTTTTAAATGATGACAAAAAGATTGATTTGAATGTGTATATATGTGAATGGCTATAAGAGTAGTTACAAATCTAACATAATAGAACCCAGTTAAGATTGGTTACCTGTAACACGGAAGCAGAAGAGAAGAGGTAGACAGAGGCAATTAAGAAAGGAAATTTAAAAATTAAGAATTAAAAAAGAACATTATGCTGTAATTTAGTTTAGGCACTTATACAAAATTATATCTCTATATATGTATATATTTTCAAAATATATTTTAAAGATGAAAAATCATGCCAATTAAAATAATGGAATGGGTGTTTATGGTTTTAGGTCTACAATTAAGTCTTTAATCCATCTTGAATTAATTTTTGTAAAAGGTGTAAGGAAGGGATGCAGTTTCAGCTTTCTACATATGGCTAGCCAGTTTTCCCAGCACCATTTATTAAATAGGGAATCCTTTTCCCATCTCTTATTTTTGTCAGGTTTGTCAAAGATCTGATGGTTGTAGATGTGTGGTATTATTTCTGAGGGTAGGCAATACCACTCAGGACATAGGCATGGGCAAGGACTTCATGTCTAAAATACCAAAAGCAACGGCAGCAAAAGCCAAAATTGACAAATGGGATCTAATTAAACTAAAGAGCTTCTGCACAGCA